>NC_092240.1:30447542-30747542 GCF_036320965.1 Panulirus ornatus
GAAAGGAGGGCAAGGAATAGAGTGAATTGGAGTCATGTGGTATACAGGGGTTGACGTGCTGTCAGTGGATTGAATAAAGGCATGTGAAGCGTCTGGGGTAAACCATGGAAAGCTGTGTAGGTATGTATATTTGCGTGTGTGGACGTGTGTATGTACATGTGTATGGGGGGGGGGGGGGGGGTTGGGCCATTTCTTTCGTCTGTTTCCTTGCGCTACCTCGCAAACGCGGGAGACAGCGACAAAGTATAAAAAAAAAAAAAAAAAAAAAAAAATATATATATATATATATATATATATATATATATATATATATATATATATATATTATCCCTGGGGATAGGGGATTAAGAATACTTCCCACGTATTCCCTGCGTGTCGTAGAAGGCGACTAAAAGGGGAGGGAGCGGGGGGCTGGAAATCCTCCCCTCTCGTTTTTTTTTTTTTTTTTTTCCCAAAAGAAGGAACAGAGGGGGCCAGTTGAGGATATTCCAAAAAAGGCCCAGTCCTCTGTTCTTAGCGCTACCTCGCTAACGCGGGAAATGGCGAATAGTTTAAAAGAAAAAAGATATATATATATATATATATATATATATATATATATATATATATATATATAAAACAGGGAAAAAACATAAATCTCCTCTTACTCGACAACACATACACACACACACAGTTCATATTCTCTGACAGAGATACAAACGCCCAACTCAGCAGTTCATCCCTCTCCTTAGGCTTGGTCGATAAACGAGTAACTGACGAACATGTGTAGATTTACGTGTGTACATTTATATATATATATATATATATATATATATATATATATATATATATATATATATATATATATATATATATATATATATGCTTTTCCCGCTCTAGCGAGGTATAGATGAACGAAGAATGGCCTCATTTGCACTACTATCTCTCGCTGTTGCATATAATGCACCTCAACTAAGCCCGACACACAACTCCATGGTCTACCTTCATCGCATCATCTGCCCTGGTTCAACCCAAAGACATCAGTTTACCCCCATATAACACATCGATCCAATTTATCTTATCCAATGCATATCTCTGGCCTTTCAAAATGCGCAGGACCTGACATCCTACCGCTTCCTAAACTCCTATCCTGCATCTCCTTTTCGGTCTCCCTCTTTCCCTTGCTCCCTCCACCTACGTCCTCCTGATCTTTCTTCACTCGATCACTTTCATATGTCCAAACCATTTCAGCATAACCTGGTAGGCATGAACTACCATCTCTCTCTCTCTCTCTCTCTCTCTCTCTCTCTCTCTCTCTCTCTCTCTCTCTCTCTCTCTCTGACCAGTTTATTCCTAACACGATGAAACCATCTTACACACCACACATCGTCCTCAGGCATGCAAGACCCAAGACTCACATCCATACATACAACAGTCGGGGCTACTGCACCTTCAAACATGTCCGCCTTTGCCCTTATGCAGCAACCTCTCTCCCTCCACATGCTCCTTAGGTCACCGAAGACCGTATAACCCCTTCTCCTACCCCATGGTTTACTTAAGCCTACAGGTTCCATTCAACAGCGCCACGTTCAATCCAAGGCACCTAAAACGCTCCAGTTCTACCATGTCCTCACTATCTAAACAATTTCAAATCAACCTGTTTCTCCTTTGATGAACCAAATTATCTTACCTTTCCTCACATGAACTCTCAAATTCCTCCTTTCACACAAATTCACGAACTCTAACAGCAGCTTCTGGAGTTTCTTTCTGGAGTTTGCCACCAGAACCATTTCATACGCAAATAGCGACTAACTCATCTCCCAAGGAATCCCTCATCACCCCGTCCACGAACAGATTAAACAGCCATGGTGACATGATCACACTCTTGACGCAAACCCAGTTTCACTTGGAATCACTCGACCTCTTCCCTTCCTACCCACATACACGCCTTACTCTCCCAACAAAAAATCCTTTCCGCATCTAGCAGCTTTCCTCCCACCTCATATGATAGTAGTACCTTCTACAAGGCATCTCTGTCAACCCTACCATGAGCTCCTCTTTATCCATGTACTTTTCAAGCAAATCTTTTAAAGGAGATGCCTGGTCCACATATCCTCTACTACCTCTGAAGCCATACTGTTCCTCCCCAATCTAATACTCCGTATGCCACAACCCTCCCAATCACCAGTTTCCTATACATCTTACTACTCAACAAACATTTGCCTCTGTAATTTAAGCACTCCCTTTTGACCTTGTTGCCTTTAAATAATGGCACGGTACAAGCATTCTCCAAGTCCTTATGCACCTCATAATGGTACTCTGAAAAGCCTGGATAACCATAAAAAATACTGCAACCTCCTTTCTTGAGAAACTCCAACTGCAACCCCATCCACTCCTGCTGCACCTCAACGTATGCAAGGCTTTCACTACCACCACTCTTTTTAGCAAGCCATTCACCATGACTCTCTCGCCACGCATACCACATCGACCCCAACACCTCACATCTGCCACCTTATCATTCAACACATTCAACAGTCTTTCAAGATTCTGACATTTTCATCTTTTCTTCGCCTGTTTTCACTTCCTCGTCTGGTCTACTCACTGAAGATCCGATTTGTTCTTTAGTTTTTTTCAAACGATTCCTCTCTCAAAATATTTTTCACTGTCTCTAAAGCTTTTTGCCGATTCTCTCTCACATCACTGCTCTCTTCTTCATCAGCACCTTTCTCTTGACCTGCTGCCGCTTTCTCTTGTACATCCCCTAATCACTCGCACTCATTCCCTGTAAGTACCGTTCATATACTTCTCGTTCCTCTCTCACTAAAAAATCAACTTCCTCATCCCAGCACTCACTACCCTTTCTCATATGACCGCATCCCACCTTCCACAAACCATAAACGTCACCTGTAAACTGAGTACCTTCCACTCCTAGTCCAAATTTCCGCCGTTTCACTCACTCTCGCCTTACGCCACTCTACACTTCATTTTCTCTTGGTAACTCAGAACATGCACCTTTTCCAAGCACACTCACTTTCACCAGATTCTTCCTACCAATGTCACTTCCTCTTTACTTAAGGCCATCTTAACAGTAGCCTTCATCAAGAAGTGATCAGACGTCTCACCTGCCGTCCCTCTCAACATAATCACATCCAGCAACCTTTCCTGTGCATGCCTGTTAATTAGTACAACATGCAATAATGCCCAGCGAACCTCAGTTCTACTCATCCACGTGTGTGTGTGTGTGTGTGTGATTAGTGTCTGTTATACGAAGAGAGTTTTACTCTTGTGTTGCCCCGTCTCTTAACCTTGTAAATATTTACTATGCCTTCACTACCAAGCGTGTGTTTTAACAATTCGTACGTTGTTAAGTATGCAGGAAATTATGTGCCTATCAGTATCCTGTACGTATGCATGTATTCATGTACCTATAGGTGTTAAGTATAGTTGTATTTCATGCAGGAATAAGCGTATCATTTTGTATGTCCATCTCAAGTAGGTCTGAGGCTCTGCATGATGCTTGTGGTCCTCCAGCAGCATTATGGCTGACTGATCATGTACCTGCGTCAGATTAAGTTACCGGGCGGGTCGGGAGTGTATGTGTGTGTTCCCCTACAGATCTTGCTCGCATCAATTTTGATTTTCTTCTCAGATCGTCAGCTTCGTTGGTTCTAGGGGTACCCACATAATCTAAACCAGCAGGAAACCAATCGTTAAAGCTAAAAAAGAAAGAAAGAGAAAGAAAGAAAGAAAGACAGAAAGAGAGAAAAACTCTTATTCTCCGATCATAGAATAGAATATGTGGCTGTCATTCACAAATGGGAATACAAGCAATGTTGACAAAAAATGCTCTGCAGGGCATCCTCGATCACCTGGCCACGAATCATGTCTCAGGCGCCACCACACAGCTTTTATTAATTCGAGACGATACATAAATATCAAGGGATAACGATACAATGGCTTTTGCTGGCGTCGTAATTGTTCAGCTCCGGAGTGAAAATCCTTACATGCAACTCTGCTACTTTGCATACATATATAATCCAGGTTTGTGTTCTTGTTTTTTTTTTTTTCCTAAAGTACTTGACTATTAAAGTTACTTCAACAAACAACTGAATACATAAGTGAAAATTAAATTCCACAAATGCGTGTATAAGCAGGGGTGTAAGTAGGCAGGCAAGCAAACAAGCAGTGAAGCAGGCAAGAAAGGAGGCTGGCATGTAGCCAAGCAAGGAGGCATGCACACAATGATGGAGGAACCAGAGGCCACCACCACAAGAAAGCAAGCAAAAAAAAAAAAAGTTAGAAAAGATAAGATATAAATACTTCTACAGCCATGAGACCATTGGATGAATGGAATAAGGTAAATGAAGTCGTGAATGGTAACAGAAAACACAAGTCTAATGAGAACGAACGAGACTAAAGAAAGTTCCTCAAGGAATGGGGGCTTCCCAGCGCTGTAAAAACATACGTCATTACAAATTGGAAACTACATACTGGAGGGCGAGCGAGCAAGCAAACGAACTGGATTGCAGACGATCAAAACAGACTCCTCTCTCTCTCTCTCTCTCTCTCTCTCTCTCTCTCTCTCTCTCTCTCTCTCTCTCTCTCTCTCTCTCTCTCACACACACACACACACACACATAGAGGAAACCTAAGAGACCCCAAAATAAATTATGGCATAGCAAAGGTGACGGGTGCTTTACGTGGAGGAGGTGATGGTGATGTCACTGCTGTGGGGTTTGGGAGGGAAGTCATCAATGTGGTCACCGTAATGGGCCGTGGGAGGACAGTCATCACTGTGGTGTAGGTGCGGTCACTGCAGAGGGCTGTGGGGGGGCCTCTCATGGGTTGTGTAGGTGTAGTCACTGCAGAGGGATGTGAGGGTAGTCATCAGTGTGGCGCAGAAGTGATCACTGCAGAGGGCTTTGGGGAGCAGTGTCTAGTGCAATGCAGGTGTGGTCACTGTAGAGGGGTATAGGAGATGGTCATCAGTGAGATGCAGGTGTCCTCACTGTAGAAGGCCATGGGATACAGGTATCAATATGGTGCAGGTGTCCTCACTGTAGAAGGCCATGGGATACAGGTATCAATATGGTGCAGGTGTCCTCACTGTAGAAGGCCATGGGATACAGGTATCAATATGGTGCAGGTGTCCTCACTGTAGAAGGCCTTGGGATACAGGTATCAATATGGTGCAGGTGTCCTCACTGTAGGTGGGTATAGGAGATTGTCATCAATGTGATGCAGGTGTCCTCACTGCAGAGACAGTCATCAACATGGCGCAGGTGTTACCACCCTGGGGTGAACTCATGCCCCGTGGTTGTAGTCGTGTCGGAGCTCTCTGATCAACCCTCCACGACCAGCCTTACGTGAAACAGTACAACCCTTTCAGTTTACAACCCCTGAATTACATTCAATATTTCATTTGTTTGATCAGTCAACAGGTAAACTGTTGTTGACCCCATTGTGCCCCTAGAGAGAATTCAATGAAGCACTCGCCATAATCTCTACCAACCTTACTACCATTACAACACTACCATCATCACCACCATCATTACAACACTACCACCATCACCACCACCATTACAACACTACCACCATCACCACCATCATTACAACACTACCACCATCACCACCATTACAACACTACCACCATCACCACCATCATTACAACACTACCATCACCACCACCATTACAACACTACCACCATCACCACCATCATTACAACACTACCACCATCACCACCATTACAACACTACCACCATCACCACCATCATTACAACACTACCATCACCACCACCATTACAACACTACCACCATCACCACCATCATTATAACACTACCATCACCAACACCATTACAACACTACCACCATCACCACCATCATTATAACACTACCATCACCAACACCATTACAACACTACCACCATCACCACCATCATTACAACACTACCACCATCACCACCATTACAACACTACCACCATCACCACCATCATTATAACACTACCATCACCACCACCATTACAACACTACCACCATCACCACCATCATTACAACACTACCATCACCAACACCATTACAACACTACCACCATCACCACCATCATTACAACACTATCATCACCACCACCATTACAACACTACCACCATCACCACCATCATTACAACACTACCACCATCACCACCATCATTACAACACTACCATCACCACCATCATTACAACACTACCACCATCACCACCATCATTATAACACTACCACCATCACCACCATCATTACAACACTACCACCATCACCACCACCATTACAACACTACCACCATCACCACCATCATTACAACACTACCACCATCACCACCACCATTACAACACTACCACCATCACCACCATCATTACAACACTACCACCATCACCACCACCATTACAACACTACCACCATCACCACCATCATTACAACACTACCACCATCACCACCACCATTACAACACTACCACCATCACCACCATCATTATAACACTACCATCACCACCACCATTACAACACTACCACCATCACCACCATCATTACAACACTACCATCACCAACACCATTACAACACTACCACCATCACCACCATCATTACAACACTATCATCACCACCACCATTACAACACTACCACCATCACCACCATCATTACAACACTACCACCATCACCACCATCATTATAACACTACACCATCACCACCATCATTACAACACTACCACCATCACCACCACCATTACAACACTACACCATCACCACCATCATTACAACACTACCACCATCACCACCACCATTACAACACTACCACCATCACCACCATCATTACAACACTACCATCACCACCACCATTACAACACTACCACCATCACCACCATCATTATAACACTACCATCACCACCACCATTACAACACTACCACCATCACCACCATCATTACAACACTACCATCACCACCACCATTACAACACTACCACCATCACCACCTTCATTACAACACTACCATCACCACCACCATTACAACACTACCCCATCACCACCACCATTACAAACACTACACATCACACCTTCATTACAACACTACCATCACCACCACCATTACAAACACTACCACCATCACCACCATCATTATAACACTACCATCACCTACCACCATCATTATAACACTACCATCACCAACACCATTACAACACTACCACCATCACCACCATCATTACAACACTACCATCACCACCATCATTACAACACTACCATCATCACCACCATTACAACACTACCACCATCACCACCATCATTACAACACTACCACCATCACCACCATCATTACAACACTACCATCACCACCATCATTACAACACTACTACCATCACAACACCACCAAGATCACTGCCATCACAACACCACCACCATCACTGCCATCACAACACTACCGCCATCACTACCATCACAACACTACCACCATCACTGCCACTACAACGGTGATATCATCGAATCCCATCACCACGACACTGGAGACAAGAACCACTACAAAAATGACACGAACAACCACAACACAAGAATACCAATGAGGAAGTATGACTATCAATGTATTGGGGGAGCCATTACACCTACAACAGCACCGGGGTGCCACCACAGTGACGAGTGTAGGGGAGGACCATGCAAACAGAAACGTAGGAGGAACATATGTAGATAAGATACATCCATCCAGGATACATCCATCCAGGATACATCCATCCAGGATACATTAACATGATAATGACGTGCTCTCCTGCAACAACCATACATATAGTAGTCATGACGAGAACTCTGTGGAGAATCACAACAAAATCTACAATGGCCGAAGCCATGACAACAACAATACTAACATGAGCCACACCACCACAACTGGTGGAGGCCATGACAACAACAATACTAACATGAGCCACACCACCACAACTGGTGGAGGCCATGACAACAACAATACTAACATAAGCCACACCACCACAACTGGTGGAGGCCATGACAACAACAATACTAACATAAGCCACACCACCACAACTGGTGGAAGCCATGACAACAACAATACTAACATGAGCCACACCACCACAACTGGTGGAAGCCATGACAACAACAATACTAACATGAGCCACACCACCACAACTGGTGGAGGCCATGACAACAACAATACTAACATGAGCCACACCACCACAACTGGTGGAGGCCATGACAACAACAATACTAACATAAGCCACACCACCACAACTGGTGGAGGCCATGACAACAACAATACCAACGTGAGCCACACCACCACAACTGGTGGAAGCCATGACAACAACAATACTAACATGAGCAACACCACCACAACTGGTGGAAGCCATGACAACAACAATACTAACGTGAGCCACACCACCACAACTGGTGGAAGCCATGACAACAACACAATACTAACGTGAACCACACCACCACAACTGGTGGAAGCCATGACAACAACAATACTAACGTGAGCCACACCACCACAACTGGTGGAAGCCATGACAACAACAATACTAACGTGAGCCACACCACCACAACTGGTGGAAGCCATGACAACAACAATACCAACGTGAGCCACACCACCACAACAGCGACGGAGACTCCCACATACAGAGTGAGGGGAGCCGCCACAACAAACACAGAAGGTAACCACCACAACAACGATGATACTAATACAAACAAAAGCGCAGTTAACCACCCAGGTCCACCATGTTCGCCTCTGAGGCGTGACATGACCATCATGGGGGCCTTTACTGCAGGTGGGATGCTGAAGCGCTAGCCAACGTGCACCTGCGTACGAAGCTACAAGACCCATACATCAAACACTGGCAGTGACCTGAGCTCGGATGTACAACAACCAAGGTGTGGACGCGGAAGCTGAGGGGGGTACAAAGAATCACTCCTCTGTATTATCACAGACGAATTAATATTGATAAAGGACATTATCACAACACTGACGAGGCCAAGACAAAGGTGATCGCAAAAAGAAACCATCGTAGCGCTATCAACTGGACTACTAACGCAGCCGTGATGGGGGGGGCCAATGGCCGTAACCATGTCTAAAAATCACCCGCGGAAACATCTGTGAGGAGATGGGGCAGGGAGTATGGCCGCCGAGGGCGACAACACACCGAGACTTAGTGCTGAGGCGGGTGGGTGCTGATGATGGGGAGGTACCTTAGGCTCTGGAGAGAGAGAGAGAGAGAGAGAGAGAGAGAGAGAGAGAGAGAGAGAGAGAGAGAGAGAGAGAGAGAGAGAGAGAGAGAGAGAGAGAGGGTGGGGGGGCAGGTGGCCGCACGAGGAAAATTTAGAAGAATCAGAGAAAAAAAATACGAATTCTGACGAGTTTTGAACACCATCATCCTCAGTTTCCTTTTACTTCCCTTAGACATTGCCAACTGAACTGCAGCTACAACGTAACATCTCAAATAAAGCAGCAGCATGTTCAGCGACGTGTATACTTGACGGAAGACGATGAACTCCATCCCCAGCCATCAGACAGTCCGCCACCAACCTCCTTGACTTCACCCTCCCCCCCCCCAACACACACACACACACACACACACACACACACACACACCACCACCACAGTAAGAACCAGTGCCAATCAACCCCTGACTCCCACCTGCCGAGTCTATGACACAGTAACGTGTCCAAGAGGGAGGAGGAGGAGGAGGAGGAGGAGGAGGAGCAGCAGCAGCAGCAGCAGCAGCAGCAGCAGTAGAAGGTCGCGAAGAAACCCAGAGGAATATCCTCACGCAACGACTCGTAATTCCCCGTGATTCACCACTGGACACATTACGACACTGGTCTCACGCTGGAAAGTCAATATATGACACTGTGGAATATATACATAGTTGTTTAATGACCGATATTTTCTATATATGACGAAAATAAAATTGCTCTCTCAAAAACTTTATAAATTCTCTATTTTCTTTTTTTTTTTCCTACCTCATCCGAGGCTGCCACCTACGTTGGCCGAGCAGCTCCGGGAGCTGGAACCACGACACGAATAATAATACTGACGAGAAACTCCACAACACTAGCCATGATGGGGACCACCGCAACACAGGCGATGATGGGAACCAACACACATGATGACGGGGAACAACAGATATGTGATGATGGGGACCACCGCAACACAGGTGATAACACGACACCACGGCTGAGTGGACCGATCAACACCATGTCACAACTGAAGGATGGGTCCACCAACACCACACCACGGCTGAAAGCAACCATCATCACCACACCAGAGCTGAGGGGAACCATCACCTCCACACCAGAGCTGAGGGGGACCACCACCTCCACACCAGAGCTGAGGGGAACCATCACCTCCACACTGAGAGGAACCACCCAACCATCTTCAATATATTATTAATGGCGAGAGCAACTCTATATAACTTAGGGCGGGAAGACCATCAACCCATTAGTGAATGAGGGACCACCAATACCATACTGGGTGTAGTGATGCAGTTCAAGGGGAGGGTGAGGGTGAGGGGCATCACAACAAATGTGGCCCAACAACAACACTGAAGAGGCCGACACCAGACCAACCGTAATGGCACCGCGACACACAAAGACCATCCTGTAGGCTACCACACCAACCCTACTGAAGGAGGCCCTGATGATAATATCAGTGAACACCAATACAACGGTAATGTGAAGTCCACCAATTCTGTATCGCTGGCAACCACAACTATAGTTCTCCCGGGAAAGCCAAGCAACTAATGCTAACCAGAAACCACCATTTCGATAATGACGATTGACAAACCTCCATTACGGTCTTGGTGGCAACTATATTTACGGCCTCGAGTACGACCTGAAGGGTTAGCTCAAAGGTCACGCCCTCATTCATACACAAGGGTCATACATTGTACCGTCGTATTCAAGGATCGTACCATCGTACTTCATGGCTGTACTGTCGTGTTCAAGGATCGTACCGCCGTACTTAAAGATTGTACCATCGTATTCAAGGATCGTACCATCGTACTTCATGGCTGTAACGTCGTGTTCAAGGATCGTAACGCCGTACTTAAAGATTGTACCATCGTATTCAAGGATCGTACCATCGTACTTCATGGCTGTACTGTCGTGTTCAAGGATCGTACCGCCGTACTCAAAGTTTGTACCATCGTATTCAAGGATCGTACCATCGTACTTCATGGCTGTACTGTCGTGTTCAAGGATCGTACCGCCGTACTCAAAGTTTGTACCATCGTATTCAAGGATCGTACCATCGTACTTCATGGCTGTACTGTCGTGTTCATGGATCGTACCGCCGTACTCAAAGTTTGTAGTGACGTCGTGTTCAAGGATCATACCGCCATGCTGAGGATCACCATCTCAGCAGTGCTAACCAAGAACATCACAAAACCACCCCGAGCGATACGCTACCCAAACCGTAGTGATGACGCGGACACCACGACGGGAACGCTGACCGGGAGAGAGAGAGAGAGGCAGCTACCACAACAGCAACAGCATCCACGGTGGAAGCATAACGTACCGATCAACTAACGGGCAGGGAGCCACCATGATGACACATGCCTGGAGGAGGGAAAAAGAACGAGTTCCACAACAGTGACATGACCACAAACACAGTATTACTGGGAAGCCACAAGAATAATAACCAGGGGAACCGCTCACGAACAATTACGACGACGACGATGATATATATATATATATATATATATATATATATATATATATATATATATATATATATATATATATATATATATATATATGACTGGGAGATGTATAAAAGAAAGCGACAGGAGGTAAGAGAAAAATGAAAGAGGTGAAAAAGAGGGCAAATGAGAGATGGGGTGAGAGAGTATCATTAAACTTCAAGAAGAATAAAAAGATGTTTTGGAAGGAGGTAAATAACAGGCGTACGACAAGAGAACAAATGGGGACATCGGTGAAGGGGGCAAATGGGGAGGTAATAACTGGTGGTGAAGTGAGGAGATAGAGTGAGTATTTTGAAGGTTTGTTGAATGTGTTTGATGATAAGAGTGGCAGATGTAGGGTGTTTTGGTCGAGGTGGTGTGCGAAGTGAGAGGGTCAGGGAGAATGGTTTGGTAAACAGAGAACAGGTAGTGAAAGCTTTGCGGAAGATGAAAGCCGGCAAGGCGGCGGGTTTGAATGGTATTGCAGAGGAATTTATTAAAAAAAAAAGGGGGTGACTGTGTTGATGATTGGTTGTTAAGGATATGCAATGTATGTATGGATCATGGCGAAGTGCCTAAGGATTGGCGCAATGCATGCATAGTGCCACTATACAAAGGCAAAGGGGATATAGGCGAGTGTACAAATTACAGAGGTATAAGTTTGTTGAGTATTCCTGGGAAATTATATGGGAGGGTATTGATTGAGAAGGTAAAGGCATGTACAGGGTATCAGATTGGGGAAGAGCAGTGTGGTTTCAGAAGTGGTAGAGGGTGTGTGGATCAGGTGTTTGCTTTGAAAAATGTATATGAGAAATATTTGGAAATTCAAATGGATTTGTATGTAGCATTTATGGATCTGGAAAAGGCATATGATTGGGTTAAGAGATGCTTTGTGGAAAGTTTTAAGAGTATATGGTGTGAGAGGTAAGTGTCTAGAAGCAGGGAAAAGTTTTTACCAACGATGTAAGGCATGTGTAAGAGTAGGAAAAGAGGAGAGTGATTGGTTCCCAGTGAACGTCGGTATGCGGCAGGGGTGCGTGATGTCTCCATGGTTTTTAAATTTGTATATGGATGGGGTGGTTAGGAAGTGAATGCAAGAGTTTTGGAGAGGGGCAAGTATGTAGTCTGTTGTGGATGAGAGGGCTTAGGAAGTGAGTCAGTTGTTGTTCGCTGATGACACAGCACTGGTGGCTGATTCAGGTGAGAAACTGCAGAAGTTGGTGAGAGAGTTTGGTAAGTGTGTGAAAAAAGAAAGCTGAGAGTAAATGTGAATAAGAGCAAGGTTATTAGCTTCAGTAGGGTTGAGGGACAAGTTAATTGGGAGGTAAGTCTGAATGGAGAAAAACTGGAGGAAGTGAAGTGTTTTAGATATCTGGGAGTGGATTTAGCAGCGGATGGAACCATGGAAGTGGAAGTGAGTCACAGGGTGGAGGAGGGGGAGAAGGTTCTGGGATCGTTGGAGAATGTGTGGAAGGCGAGAACGTTATCTCGGAGAGCAAAAATGGGTATGTTTGAAAGAATAGTGGTCCCAACAATGTTATGTGGTTGCGAGGCATGGGCTGTAGATAGGGGTGCACGGAGGAGGGTGGATGTGTTGGAAATGAGATGTTTGAGGACAATATGTGGTGTGAGGTGGTTTGATCGAGTAAGAAATGAAAGGGTAAGAGAGATGTATGGTAATAAAAAGTGTGTGGTTGAGAGAGCAGAAGAGGGTGCGTTGAAATGGTTTGGACACATGGAGAGAATGAGTGAGGAAAGAGTGACAAAGAGGATATGTGTCAGAGGTGGAGGGAACAAGAAGCGGGAGACCAAACTGGAGGTGCAAAGATGGAGTGAAAAAGATTTTGAGCGATTGGGGCCTGAACATACAAGAGTGTGAAAGGCGTCCAAGGAATAGAGTGAATTGGAACAATGTGGTATACCGATATATATATATATATATATATATATATATATATATATATATATATATATATATATATATATATATATATATCATTATTTTTATTTATTATACTTTGTCGCTGTCTCCCGCGTTTGCGAGGTAGCGCAAGGAAACAGACGAAAGAAATGGCCCAACCCCCCCCCCCCCCATACACATGTATATACATACGTCCACACACGCAAATATACATACCTACACAGCTTTCCATGGTTTACCCCAGACGCTTCACATGCCTTGCTTCAATCCACTGACAGCACGTCAACCCCGGTATACCACATCGCTCCAATTCACTCTATTCCTTGCCCTCCTTTCACCCTCCTGCATGTTCAGGCCCCGATCACACAAAATCTTTTTCACTCCATCTTTCCACCTCCAATTTGGTCTCCCTCTTCTCCTTGTTCCCTCCACCTCCGACACATATATCCTCTTGGTCAATCTTTCCTCACTCATCCTCTCCATGTGTCCAAACCATTTCAACGCACCCTCTTCTGCTCTCTCAACCACACACTTTTTATTACCATACATCTCTCTTATATATATATATATATATATATATATATATATATATATATATATATATATATATATATATATATATATATATACACCACATGCAATCATCTTGCGAAGGCTACCACTACCACACCGCCAACCAACACCAACACCATCAACATCACAACCCAACACCCCACCAACATTGGAGGGGGAATGTTACTACTCCCTCAATAAAACTGACGGGGTAACATACATCATCACAACAGCCGCGGTGAGGAGGTACACTCAAGTCAATACATCCTGAGCACCAACCAGGGGTCAGGCTCAAGGGGCGAGATGCGGAAGAAATTGCAGGGGGAAACATGACAGATCTGGCCACACAATACGGGTCTGATGTGACTCGCGTAGACATAATTAAGTCACTCAAGGATGTCTCTTACACTGTATCCATACTCTCCATCAAGTAGATGAATTTATGACATGAAAATTGTGTAAGTATATGTCCTGAACCGAGTCTGTAACAACCTGGATTCATGTGGCTACTGGGGTCTGACACAGAGCCAGTGTGACCTCTGTAATTCCCTTGCGTTTCCCACCGCTCACAGGATGAGCACGGCCGCCACATTAAATCACCAGGTGATAACGGTAAAATCTAATCCACCTGGTGGAGGCAGACTGCCACCACTGCCCTGGCTCGAGGGTGTCTCTCTCACTGGTGGAAGGTGACTGCCACCACTACCCTCACTTGAGAGTGTTCCCCTTACTGGTGGAAGGTGACTGCCACCACTACCCTCACTTGAGAGTGTCTCCCTCACTGGTGGAAGGTGACTGCCACCACTACCCTCACTTGAGAGTGTTTCCATCACTGGTGGAAGGTGACTGCCACCACTACCCTCACTTAAGAGTGTCTCCCTCACTGGTGGAAGGTGACTGCCACCACTACCCTCACTTAAGAGTGTCTCCCTCACTGGTGGAAGGTGACTGCCACCACTACCCTCACTTGAGAGTGTTTCCCTCATTGGTGGAAGGTGACTGCCACCACTACCCTCACTTAAGAGCGTCTCCATCACTGGCGGAAGGTGACTGCCACCACTACCCTCATTTGAGAGTGTCTCCCTCACTGGTGGAAGGTGACTGCCACCACTACCCTCACTTGAGAGTGTCTCCCTCACTGGTGGAAGGTGACTGCCACCACTACCCTCACTTGAGAGTGTCTCCCTCACTGGTGGAAGGTGACTGCCACCACTACCCTCACTTAAGAGAGTCTCCCTCACTGGCGGAAGGTGACTGCCACCACTACCCTCACTTGAGAGTGTCTCCTACAGGTGGAAGTTGACTGCTATCACTGCTCTCACCTGAAAGTACATCTCACTAGTGGAGGAGGCCTGCCACTACTGGCCGGCCACCTGGCCCAGTCCTACGTCATCCCACATCTTCCCCAGGAGCGACAAGCCCCCGCAAACATCACATACACCCATACGTCCACCTTTGAGAAGCTACATTTAGTCCCCTCCAAGGATCATCTATTTCTACAACCCGGTCATCCATGTGGCTAAACTAACGACCAGGAGGAAATACAACCATGGTGGGTGCTGTCAGAGTGAGGGAGCGTGATCAAATCTCCGAGATGATGATCATAATGGCACTGGTCGTCAGTGGAATTAAATCAGTTGTCTTTTCCCCCTAGTGCAGCTGCCAGACATGGCGGTCTCACGCGTCATCCCAGTCATGTACGATACACACACACACACACACACACACACACACATATATATACATATATATATATATATATATATATATATATATATATATATATATATATATATATATATATATATATATTTTCATACTATTCGCCATTTCCCGCGTTAGCGAGGTAGCGTTAAGATCAGAGGACTGAGCCTTTGAGGGATTATCCTCACTTGGCCCCCTTCTCTGTTCCTTCTTTTAGAAAATCAAAAACGAGAGGGGAGGATTTCTAGCAACCCGCTCCCTCCCCTTTTAGTCGCCTTCTACGACACGTAGGGAATACGTGGGAGGTATTCTTTCTCCCATATCCCTAGGAAGGAAGCGCCAGGAACAGAAGAGAGAACGCACCGGCTCACATTCATTCTCTTGCTGTCATGTGTAATACACTGAAACCACAGCTCCCTATCTACATCCAGGCCCCAAAGACCTTTCCCCGTGCCATGTTTCAGACCACTGACAGTAGATCGAAGCCTGTATTGCACATCATTCCATCCACTCTATTCAATGCACGCCTTCCATCCTCCTGCATGTCCAGGCTCCGATCACTCTAAATCTTTTTCGATCCATTCTCCCATCTCCAGTTTGGTATCTCCGTTCTCCTCGTTCCCTCCACATTCGAAAAAGATATCTTCATTGTCAATCTTTCCTCACTCATTCTCTCCATATGTCCAAACCATTTCAGCACACCCTCTTTTGCTCTTATAGCCACTCTTTCCTTCATTGCCACACATCTCTCTTACCCCTCTCATAACTTACTCGATCAATCTCACACCACATATTGTCCCGAAACATTTCATTTCCAACACATACACCCTCCTCCGCAAAACCTTACTTATATACATCCTATGCCTCGCATCCATATAATGTTGTTGAGATTTCTATACCTTCAAAATTACCGAGTTTTGTCCTCTCAGACACTATATATATATATATATATATATATATATATATATATATATATATATATATATATATATATATAAATATATATATATATATATATATCGGGCTGTTGAGAGTTAGCTTTAAGATTCAGCATCTGTGGAGCAACACAACAACTGACCCGTCCATCTGGGATACAAGACTGGCTCTCGAGGACATGGCTTCGTGTTCTGCAGGTCGAGGGGACACGGGAGCCTGCGTATGACAGACGATAACGGACCTGTCATTCCTTGCCTGTCTTCACTTCGGGTCTAACAATGTCCACCTGTTTGTTACCCATACGTCCTTACCTGGGTACGATGACGGTGGCCAAGCAGGGCCCAACTGGCTGGACTGAATGGCAAGCAAGCCAGGTCCCGAAGGACAATGATATTACAATTCTAAATAGACAATGAAATCTAGATAACTACTAGAAATGATATGGAAAGAAGCACACACACATCTCTCATCCAGCCACACACACACGTACACACACCTCTCATCCAGCCGAGCGAAAACTAACAGCCTAGCTTTCACACGCCACACAGGTCAATTCAACACCTTGAGTACGACTAGAGTACCACTAGAGTACGACGACCTAACTCTTTAAGTACGAGGGCTAATGTCATCGTACTTAAGGTAAAGTAGTCGTACTCAACAGGGAAGACTAAGTGAACTTTTCCTCCCTCCCTTCATAAAGAACCTAATAAAATTATAACTTGTGAAAGTAATAATTAAGCAGTTCAAAAAATTCCGATTCCAACAGTTCATTGATTTTTGGGCGAGCCAAAGTTGAGAACAGAAAGTTGCAGCAAGAGATGAACAAGAGATACCAAGTCGAGAGAACACATACACAGTCTCTCTCTCTCCCTCTCTCTCTCTCTCTCTCTCTCTCTCTCCCTATATATATATATATATATATATATATATATATATATATATATATATATATATATATATATATATATATATATATATATATTTTTTTTTTTTTTTTATACTTTGTCGCTGTCTCCCGCGTTTGCGAGGTAGCGCAAGGAAACAGACGAAAGAAATGGCCCAACCCACCCCCATACACATGTATATACATACGTCCACACACGCAAATATACATACCTACACAGCTTTCCATGGTTTACCCCAGACGCTTCACATGCCTTGATTCAATCCACTGATAGCACGTCAACCCCGGTATACCACATCGCTCCAATTCACTCTATTCCTTGCCCTCCTTTCACCCTCCTGCATGTTCAGGCCCCGATCACACAAAATCTTTTTCACTCCATCTTTCCACCTCCAATTTGGTCTCCCTCTTCTCCTCGTTCCCTCCACCTCCGACACATATATCCTCTTGGTCAATCTTTCCTCACTCATCCTCTCCATGTGCCCAAACCACTTCAAAACACCCTCTTCTGCTCTCTCAACCACGCTCTTTTTATTTCCACACATCTCTCTTACCCTTACGTTACTCACTCGATCAAACCACCTCACACCACACATTGTCCTTAAACATCTCATTTCCAGCACATCCATCCTCCTGCGCACAACTCTATCCATAGCCCACGCCTCGCAACCATACAACATTGTTGGAACCACTATTCCTTCAAACATACCCATTTTTGCTTTCCGAGATAATGTTCTCGACTTCCACACATTCTTCAAGGCCCCCAGAATTTTCGCCCCCTCCCCCACCCTATGATGAAAGCCGGCAAGGCAGCAGGTTTGGATGGTATTGCAGTGGAATTTATTAAAAAAGGGGGTGACTGTATTGTTGACTGGTTGGTAAGGTTATTTAATGTATGTATGACTCATGGTGAGGTGCCTGAGGATTGGCGGAATGCGTGCATAGTGCCATTGTACAAAGGCAAAGGGGATAAGAGTGAGTGCTCAAATTACAGAGGTATAAGTTTGTTGAGTATTCCTGGTAAATTATATGGGAGGGTATTGATTGAGAGGGTGAAGGCATGTACAGAGCATCAAATTGGGGAAGAGCAGTGTGGCTTCAGAAGTGGTAGAGGATGTGTGCATCAGGTGTTTGCTTTGAAGAATGTATGTGAGAAATACTTAGAAAAGCAAATGGATTTGTATGTAGCATTTATGGATCTGGAGAAGGCATATGATAGAGTTGATAGAGATGCTCTGTGGAAGGTATTAAGAATATATGGTGTGGGAGGAAAGTTGTTAGAAGCAGTGAAAAGTTTTTATCGAGGATGTAAGGCATGTGTACGTGTAGGAAGAAAGGAAAGTGATTGGTTCTCAGTGAATGTAGGTTTGCGGCAGGGGTGTGTGATGTCTCCATGGTTGTTTAATTTGTTTATGGATGGGGTTGTTAGGGAGGTAAATGCAAGAGTTTTGGAAAGAGGGGCAAGTATGAAGTCTGTTGGGGATGAGAGAGCTTGGGAAGTGAGTCAGTTGTTGTTCGCTGATGATACAGCGCTGGTGGCTGATTCATGTGAGAAACTGCAGAAGCTGGTGACTGAGTTTGGTAAAGTGTGTGGAAGAAGAAAGTTAAGAGTAAATGTGAATAAGAGCAAGGTTATTAGGTACAGTAGGGTTGAGGGTCAAGTCAATTGGGAGGTGAGTTTGAATGGAGAAAAACTGGAGGAAGTGAAGTGTTTTAGATATCTGGGAGTGGATCTGGCAGCGGATGGAACCATGGAAGCAGAAGTGGATCATATATATATATATATATATATATATATATATATATATATATATATATATATATATATATATATATATATAAGGTTATCATCATTGTCATTCATAAAAAAGTATAATTATCATTATCACAATTATCATTATCTTATTATCATCATAATAATAAATTATCATTATTATTATTATTATTATTATTATTATTATTATTATTATTATTATCATCATTATTATTATTATCATCATTATTATTATCATCATTATTATTATTATAATCATTATCATTATTATTATTATTATTATTATTATTAAACCCTAGAGCCCTTTTCAGAGGCTCCTGCAGCATCGACACTACGCTCCACGCGGTAGCAAAGTAAGTTGGGCTTCTTTGGGGTGAAACGAAGCTGTACTCATTCTACTGTCTCAGACATAAATACAGCCATTAGGTAAATATCTGACTTCCCTCCTGGTGACCGACGGTAAGACACCCACAAACAGCAGACTTCGACCCAAGAGGTCAATGTTACGACTAAGGTGTCGTGGTGGGAAGATAAAGTCATCCAACACTGCATAAAGGAACCGAAGTCTGGTACAAACAAATAAGGTTCACCGAGTTTCACACCTTGAACATCTTAATCCTCATCACGCAAATTATGGTCTTTGCGGACTGTATCGACCTGCATTACGACCTTACGAACATCATACACCTTCACTCCCTGATGCCTGATGCTCCTCTTTCTAATCCTATGCCCCTCCCCGCAATCTCTTTCCGGACTGTCCAAAAAGCGCTTCTCTGTCTGGACACAAGCAAAGGTTATGGTTCTAATGACAACTATTCCCGTGCACTAAGAAAGTACGCTTCTGAACTTGCACCTGTGCTTGCTCGTCTATTCCGCTTCAGTTTAAAAATCAGAACTTTTTTCTTTTTGGAAGCATGCTTTGGTACATCCCATCCCTTTGGGTGACCGTTATAACACGTCTGACTATCGTCCTGTTGCTTTGACATCTACCATTTCCAGATTCTTTGAATCCCTCCTCAACTCCCATATCCTCACACATCTTGAATCTCACAGTCTCCTCTCTGATCACCGGTATGGTTTCCGTAAGGCGTGATCCACTGATGATATTTTTTCCTATCTTACTAATGTCTGTTCATCATCCCTGAAAAATTCTAGGGAGTCGTATGAAGATGTTCTCGATATATCCAAAGCTTCTGCCAACGTGTTGCATCGGGGCCTCATCTCAATGCTCCCTACTTTGGCCTCCCTTCTTCGCTTTGCTCCCTCTTATCTAGCTTCCTCTCTTCCTTAACACTCTCAATGGACGTTTATGGTTGTTTCTCCATCAACAGCGGTGTCCCTGAAGTTTCTGTCCTGCCTCCTACATTGTTTCCTTCTTTTTATCAACAATTTAGTTTCTTGTAAAAACAAACAAATGCACTCATGCACTAATGACTCAACACTACATTCCTCCAAATCCTTCAATTCAACTTCTCTCACTCGATCTACATTTCGTCTCGACACAACTTCCTCGATAAACTAAAACTTGGACAGGATATCTCAGTGGGGTAGACGAAATCTAGTTAAGTTTAATGCCTCCATGATCCAGTTCCTCCCATCTCTCTATTGAAAACTCTTCACAACTTTACTCTCTCCTTCTGTAATTCTACTTCTTAACTCCATGAACATACTTGGTATTACTGTAACATCCACTCTATCTTGGAAACCCCAATTAAGTAAATAGCTAAGTCTGCCTCTCAGAAACTGGAAGTCCTGTTTAGGAGTCGAAATTTCTTTTCCTCTGAACATTTGCTCCGTTCATACAAGGATTGATCCGTCCTTGTATGAAGCACTGCTCTCACATGTGGGTGGTTCTAGCTCTGCAACCTTACTCTACATAGTCGAGTCGAAAGCGGTCCGATTTAACAACTCTCCCAGGCTAACTTAAAAACTTATCCACTTGCCCTACGTCGCAATGTTGGTTCACTTTCCCTCTTCTATAGGCATTACTTTGGTTGTTGCTCCCGATAGCTGGCTACTTGTGTGGTCTCACCACTAACCAAACCACGCAATACTCGGCAAGCTGCTGCGTCACATGATTACTGTGTGGCCGGTGGCAACTAAGGGTGGGCCGTTTTGATAACTGTTTCCATCCTGACACCTACTAATGTCTATCCAAATTACTATGATCTGGCACTTTCTACAAAAACAGGATTTTCATTTCTTCAAAAATTCATAAAAACTTTCCTTTGTCCCTTTTCTTCCCTTTCATTAACCTCTCCATATTTCAATTAGGCCCAGCACTGATGTGAACTTTTGTCCCTGATTGGAGCCTTCAAATTAAAAAGATCCAATGTAAGAATCTGCAGCTCCAAAATCATTATAGAAATTCAGCATTCATCTTTAAGTTCTTTCCTTTTTTACCCAAACAGTAATCGAAATAGCATATACAAAATCATGTCCTAATTATGGTTCCAAATTCCCAGACTAATCAAGAGTTTTCCATGTACAAAAGGTAATAACGAGGAATATTTTACTGAGCAAAAAGTAAATTTCATTCCCCTCAAAACTAAAATTCATTCTTGAAATATGAGAAAATGCTATAGAAATGCATATATGATTTTAAAATATAGTTGTACATTACCTATATATCCCAAATCAATTATATATATGTAGAACCTTCACATAAAGAGGTGTATGTACAATCACCACTGAAAAGAGAAAACAAGAACAGTGAGTACTTTCGCTTATTACATCCTCAGTCTGAGGATCTAATATACGAAGGTACTCACTGTTCTTATTTTCTCTTTCCAGTGGTGATTGTGCACTTATATATATATATATATATATATATATATATATATATATATATATATATATATATATATATATATATATATATATATGTATAATCATTTAATGTTACTGAAGCTATACAGGTATAAAGCATCATCAGCAAACACACGAAACTATAAATGTCGTTGATGATTAACTATCACTACGGGCGTCAGCCGAATACTGCACGTCGAATACCAGATTCCCAGAGAGAAACAGAAACCTTGATCTTGGAGATATTTCTTCGACATGAAATAGAATAATAACAAATTTCTTCGAAATCTGTCTACAGCGTTTTCTTTTTGAAAATTCTGTCTGTCTTTCTACTCCCATCGCACTCATCCACTAGTTTCTGGTTTCTACCACGATCATAAACCGCCTCGTTAGGACCCAGTGGTTTGATGCTGTTAGAATTCATTTGTCTTTATTCATTTAACCTTGAAAAAAAATAAAACCTTCGTGACATTCATCCTCCATGACGTGTTATGACCTAGCGGGGACGACTTCTCCACATACAACACTTGACCTCAAACTTTCGACTTTAAGAACACAGTCGAGACTCTCCATACAACTAGGTTTTTACTTGATGAAATATATCCCCCCCGAGCTGAAATTATGGTGCGGACACAGAAATATCTGAAAATATGACCCTGGACCTTGTCAGTTTTGACTCGACGTCAACAGGGGCCAATCTATTTTGTCTTCTAGGACAGAAATCCACCCCGCTGAACGTGAATCATGGTGCGCGGAGACCAAATACCCTCTGAAAACAACTCAGAAGTGCAGCTGTGACCTAGAACTCTGACCTTCTCGAGCGAAAATGAACACAGGTCTTTATCTTCTTCCCAAATATGTTCTTGACAATGTTCAACATAATCCCACGACGGATTTTGCAGTTATCCTGCGGAGACTTAATTCACGGACGGTCGGACGGTTCAAAAAGCAAGTTAAGCTAAAGCGATCCCCAAAACTGCGCTTTGCTAAGCTCCGACAAGCCCGCGTAATCTGAGGATATATTTCTAATCAGTAAGCGTGATGACAGACTACCATATCTATCAGGCAAGCAGCAGAACCTCTGCATAACCTGACAAGATGCTTGTGCCACCTGCACGGCAACAGGTTTGGCAGGTCCAAAGACCATCTCAAACACTAGTGACGGTAGTATACCGTCGCATACCTTAATCTTACCAGTTACTTCACGAAAGTTACACGACATAAACTTTAACATGTACCACGCCTGGATGGCGGAGCATATATCATGTAGTTTTCCCTAATTCGTCACAGTGGGAAGTCTTAAGGCAGCATCAAGATACATGACAGCGACGAATCTCCATAACTGGGACACTAGCCGCGCGGCGTGGAGAGCAGCTAGGCTTGAATGCATCCCCAAGCCAGACGCTTTGACTTCACTTCTAAGAAAGTCAATTAGCCCATCATCCATCCGATTTCTCTGAAGACTGTAGAATCCAACTGGTCTCTAGACGCAGGATGACACGGATCCTCCAGCAGTTCTTCGGGAAGGGAAGGTGAGGCAGGTGTCCGGGGCAACAGCAGGAGGTAAACATTGAGAAGGGACGAAAACGGCACATGGCACACGTAAGGCACGTTACGTCTGTGTGTAGACTTACGGCACAAGGGTCGCGCCCTACCAGTCCTTCACCTCCAAGAAGCCCAGGAGTTCTGAGGAAGCCGTTCTTACATCAATAACACAAGCTTGTTCTTGGGAACGCTGGCGCCGAGCGAGGGCCTCTGGCGGTTGCGACAGACAGGCTGCCCACACCATGACGTCATGGCACGCCACAAGGACTGCCTCTCACGCTGAAAACTTTATATTCTAAATCCTTTTAAAATTCCTCCCTTACGGTTGGTCGCTCGGAGGAAGACGTCGATACGTGTACGTGTGAATGGCGGCGAACTAGCTACAGTGTAATTTATTCTGACAGTTAACGATCAAGCTGTCTACAATTAACGATCAAAGTGTCTGTCTTATGACAAGATGGAAACCTTCTAGGATCTCAACCATCGTCCAAAACTCACACACAAGACTCCAAAATTCTCATCTTGCCAAACCTTACTTGTCGCGAAACGTTTTCCTTTTATCATTATATTAACGTATTTCATCTATTTCTTTATCTATACAATTTGATGTCAACACAATAAATCTTCAATAGGCTATATAAATCTTGAATATCTGACATGCAATAACTTCAAAAGTAATAAAAATCGTATATATATATATATATATATATATATATATATATATATATATATATATCAAAGTTTTATAATCGCCGTGTTCTAGCAATCACAATCTTAAAATTCAAATGGTCACCTCTGTTCATCTTGTATTCATCTACAATAAGGACACTTTTTTACATTTTCCCTAAAGAGTTTTCTTGCTTGTCTCTGGTTGTTCTAACTTTGCATCTTTCTACGAACTGTTCACCGTCGACATCAAACTGGATTATAAACCTGAAGGTTGTAATGTAGTCACCCATAACTCTTCTCTCTTCCATGTTGGGCAAACTTGTGGCCTCGAACCTCAGGCTCCAAATCATCTTTCATAATTTTGTTACCCCTCTTTATCATATTCCTTTGGACATTCCTTATCACTCTTCCGTGCTTCTTTAAGTCCGGTGACCAAAACTGAGATGCACAGTGTAGTTTTGGCCTTATATACCAAGTGAACACCCTGCTTATTCATGTACTTACATACCATGCTAATATCTACGAGCGCACAGGTTGTCTCCTTTACAATTCTTTGAAGGTGGAGCTCTGGGTGATAAGTTAGGTACAATGTCCACTCCAAAGTCCCTCCCGTACACAGATCCCTGTAGCGGGTCACCACCTGCTAGATGATATTAAGGCTTTCCTTCGATGAGTTCCATCGTCATTCCTTTGAATTTACTTTGGAGCTTGTCTTGGTCCCCTTGTTATGTGATGCAATATCATTCTCACTTCCCCCATTACCTTAGTATCATCCGCAAACATATTCAGGTACGAGTCCGACTCTTCTGGAAAGCCATTGACATACATCAAGAGCAACGGTCCTTTTGACACGCCACTGGTGAACCCGAACCATTCTGAGAAGACTCCTCTTCCAAGCACCTTTGTTCCCTTCCACTAAGATCATCTTCAATCTATGGAAGGAATCGCCCACTTATTGCTGCCTTATTCTTCACCACTCTTGCTTGGCACAGTGCCAAATGCTTTCTAAATGTCAAGGAACACGTAATCCACCCATTCTTCTCCTTTGTCTAGAATGCATCTTACTCTGTAATACAGATCTACGAAGTGTGTGTGTGTGTGTGTGTGTGTGTGTGTGTGTGTGTGTGTGTGTGTGTGTGTGTGTGTGTGTGCTCTTATATCGATCCAGGCCAGATAATGATTTAAATATTCAAGCACCAGGAGCCACGTTACAATCCATTAATGAGTGCGGCCACAAGCCACACCCGAGATTATCCCGCACGTAAAGAGTGAAATATGAGGGTGTTACGCCCAGCACAGCCAGACCCACACCCGCCCACCACGCACTCCGCCGCCTCCAGCAACACACCCACTCCCACCGACGCACTTCCTCAGAAATTAGACTAATCAACGCCGGATAATACCCTTAACTCCTTGAGTACGACGGTACGACCTTTGAGCACGGCGTTACACCCCGCTACATATGATGGTCAGGCCTGAACGTGTCAGCTCACGGGATAGGCCAAGCATCGCCAAGGGTGGTACCCTCATGTTTATGGGTCGTGCTCAAGTGGGTAAAAACAAAGCAAAACAAAAAATCAGCGAAGTGTAGAGTCTGTTCACTACAAATCATCACTATATTCACTGCACACAAAAGCCATCCAAGGAGGCTGGACTTGAGAGATCTCCCTCCCCAACACACACACACACACACACACACACACACACACACACACACACACACACACACTTCCCAGGGGCTGCACCTCACAGTCAAGTGGGCGAGTCAAACATATACCTCAAAACCTTATCCGTCACTGCAGACCATTTTCGTCGACGTCCAGGGGTACGCTTTGTTAAATAAGGAATCCCAGTTGTGCAGGTCCATGCGTGTCACACAAGGCACTACCACTAGACTGAATCACATTATCCTGCCCATTCTCCAAATCCACTCTCACTCTCACTCACACACACACCATACCAAGTAAACACACACATTATATATATATATATATATATATATATATATATATATATATATATATATATATATATATATATATATATGAGTATATATGTATATGTCTGTGTATGTATATGTATGCATACGTTGAAATATATAGGTATGTATATTATGTATATGTGCGTGTGTGGACGTGTACGTATAAACATGTGTTATGTGGGTGGGTTGGGCCATTCTTTTGTCTGTTTCCTTGCGCTACCTCGCTAACGCGGGAGACAGCAACTAAGTATAATAAGTGAATAAATAAATATGTGTGTGTGTGTGTGTGTGTGTGTGTGTGTGTGTGTGTGTGTGTGTGTGTGTGTGACGTACAAGAAACACAAGAAGCAAAGACAAACACAGGTAGAGAGAGTGTGTGATACTAGGGGAAGGGGCACCATCTACACTCAATGTTCCGCATCATTAAAAATCCAGCGTAACCGTTTGCTAACTTTCCATGTAACTCGACTGATGGCTTCCTTCCTCTAGTCTGGTCTGGTTCTGGAAACATTACGAGCGGCTTCGTCCTCTTGTTAACCCCCTGGTGCTGGTGGGTAACTTGCCTCGTCTTCACCTGGTACTAATGGCCACCTCCCTCCTTGCACTGGTGGGTATCTCCCTTCGTCAAACCCCCTGGCGCAGGTTAACGGCTCCATCTAACCCCCTAGTACTGGCGAATGGTTTCCATACATAACCCTTGGCACTGGTAGATGTGTCCACTCAAGATCTATAACAGTGGCAGCATCCACTCCCCCACTCCTAGGTGCCTCACCTACTCCCACCCCTGACACTTGGTAGGTGCGTCTGGTCCATCACCCACTACCACTGGTAGGCGTTTCTCCTCGGCCAGTCTTGGGGATGGTGTTTGTATAAACCCTCCTTCCGCACAGATGTTTGTGACTGCCTCCTCCAGTGTACCCTTCCTACTGGTTGTCTTCCCTCCTCTGGTACTGGTAGCCTCTCGCTTCTTCCTCCTCCCGCACTACTTGGCGTTTCCTCCTCCAACAACGGCAATGGCTGCCTCATCTCGTATGGCACCGGTAAAGCCTAGTATTGCTGGATCCTCCTTCCCCTAATCCAGCCTTGGGATCTGTCTCTTCCCTCGTTCACCCTGCCTACTGTTCTGTTGCTTCCTTCGCCATGTTCACCTCTGATACTCTTCGGTTCCTCGTCCTCGTCTGACGATGCTTCTCACTCACCCCTGGTGCTGGTGGCTGCCTCCCCTCGTCCATCCGTGGCACCGGTAGGTGCTGCTTCTCGCCCAGTCCTAGAAATGGTAGATCCTGCACCTCGTCCGCCCCTGCCACTATAGGGGGCTACCTCCGGTTCACCGGTGGTAGAGACTGGGGTGAGGCCTTCAGCAAGAGTGAAGGGCAAAGCTCAGAGCCGGGCCAAGTGTGGCAGAGCCCAGAGCAAGGCCCTCCGATACCGTCCCTGGCAGTGCCACGGCAACGGCCGATGAGGCAGTGCAGCAAAGCTGAGAGGCAGGCCCTCGCTATGGTCCCCGGCAGTGACACAGCCACGCTCAGTGAGAGGCAGTGTGGCACAGCCCAGAGCCAGGCCGTTGGTAAGGACCCTCCTTGCGGCACAGCAGCGCCCAGTGAGGAAGTGTGGCACAGCGTTAGCTTGCAGTGGCACCGCTGATCCGCTCCACTTGATGGTCGATATGAAAATAAAGTCGGGGCTCGTAAACCACATCTTAACGACCACACACCAGACATTACCACGCTTTAATCCTGCACGCGCCACACTGGCCTACGCTCGGCTCCTTAACATGCAACAACCGCCCTTACCTAGCCGCTCCACACGGTCTAATGAAGCATGCACGTTCCTCGCCGCCACGGTTACCCCCGCCGGTAATTGAATTTCACCTTTATGCTGCATGTAAGAAAGTCGTAAGTGAGGAGAAGTGGGCGCGGCTGGAGATATTACACTGGAGGTAAGTGGCGTTTGACGGGATCACTTTATGTCAGGGTAATATGGTGGCGAGGCGCACGAGGGCCGCGGAAGTGCTACATATCCAACATCAGTGAAACTAAACCACCAGAATCGTCTACGTCTCGCCGCGTCTCCCCCCTCACCCTCCACCCGGGCCTCCAGCCATCACAGGCCTCGGGGAGGGGACTGTGCACACACACACACACACACACACACACACACACACACACACAAAACGCACACAACTTCATTTAGACCCGTGATCCAGCATCATATTATTACGTCACACATGGAGATGGTGTTCATTAAGGCCGGAGGTTGTGTGCAACACGACGAGCATCAGTGTGATCCCCCCCCTACCCTACCCACCCCCCCACCCTTTGGGCAAGAGGAGGAGGAGGAGGAGGAGGCCACCTTACGTCACACACACACACACACACACACACACACACACTGTTGACAACCGGGTCATTCCCAGTGGCCACCACCGCCACCAACTCCAACTAGCACCTACCACGAAGGGACGTGTATCCCTCCGCACGCCGCATTACCCATCCTTAGCACTACACAAACAACGCACGTGGGCCAAAAACTTTTGTGGCACTTTTATGGAGATATTAGCAAGAAGAAAACTGCTCATCTGCAGGGATAATGCCTACTTACATTTTCCGACGTTACCATGCCATGGTGGTGGTAGTGGAGGGAGGGGAGATCACTACGTCTTTCCTGCCACTTTCAATGTACACCAAACATTTTCTTTTTCATTTCCAACAAGAGGAACTATACCTAATTAAAATGAAGTTCTCGAGTGACGTCTGTAGACACACACACACACACACACACACACACACACACACACATATATGTATATGTACCTCATCACTTAAAAAGATACATATTTCCTACAGTCTACTCTAAACGGGAGGTAGGGTCATACACTCACGTACACTTGGCTCGTAGATGTTGTCAAGTAACACATGGGGGAGGATCAGCACACATTGTCATGACTGGCCTCGACCAACCATGCAAAAACACCAGGGTCGTCTGCCGTGCCTTAATGGCAGCGAACTTGCTAAACAGCGCACAAAAATAATGTGGCAGCGGAAGTCCCTGGGTCCGGGTGGCGGTGCTCTACCCAGAGGTAGCACCGTCGTTCTCTGAGGAGGTTGTATCTTAGTGCTCAAGGGCCACACCGACGCGCTCATGTCGTACCATCGTACTCATGGGTCGCGCCATGATAATGAAGGATCGTACCGTCGTGCTCAAAGGGTCGTACCATCTTGCTCAAGGAATTGTGCCGTCGTGTTCAAGGGTCGTACCATCTTGCTCAAGGAATCGTACCGTCGTTGCTCAACGGGTCAAACTGCGGGTCAAGGGCCTCACAGCTCACCTGCCGTCTTCTCTACGCACAAAACAAACCATACCCTGATCGTATATGCATCTGCAGGTCACTTACAATGTGTGTGTGTGTGTGTGTGTGTGTGTGTGTGTGTGTGTACTCTCGTGCATGATGCACACACACACATCTTCCATCACTTACAGTAACTGTCTACTGCCGACACTCCTGCTATACTATGTATCTTCATACTTGATGACCCTCTAATATAAAAACGACTGGCTATTACTCCCCTTATCTCTGGTAAATTTCTAACCATTATCGATCTTAAATCCTCTAAATATATGGGTTATATAATACGTATCTTGATATTTTTTCTTCCTAAATGGCCATAACCGATCTCAGCAACTGTATATAATATGTCTTCAACTTTTGCATTAGCCAGTCAGTCTCGCCTTCTGAAGCCGTATATAAGTGGCTATCAACCATCTTAAATCTGGAGAATATCTACCTACCACTAATTCAACTCGTGTAAATATCTCTTCATTACCATGCCAACAGGGTACCTACCACCAGCACGGCTCACACAGGGTAGGAGGGCGAGTGTGGGAGCACCTGGCATGTGCAACATGGGACTGAGCCATCCAGGCGACCACACCATAAGACGCTGAGCTCCACGGTATGATGACCTGGCCTCTGACCTGATCCACTGAAGGTCAAGTTATCATACGTAAGGAACGTACCCTCGCGCTAGATGGCCGCACCGTCGTGCTCCAAGGCCTTGTCGTCCTGCTAAGGAAGTTGTACCATAATGTTTAGTTAGTTGCTCAAGAAGCGTACCGTCGTGATTAAGGGTCGTACCGTCGTGCTCAAGGGTCGTCAGGTCGTTCTCAAAGGTCGTACCGTCATACTCAGGGGCGTATCGTCGTGCTCAGGGGTCGTACCGTAGCGGTCATGCGATGTTCCGTCATGCTCAAGAGGTTACATATAGATAGAACAAGCAAGACGTGGTGCCCTGAGCAGCATGTCACTCGAGGGGCAGTAGACCCACAGCATGACGTGTGAACCACGATTCCCTACTGTCAGCACGGCAGTGCACGAGAGATGGCCCCCGCAACACTGAGGACACTCGCTGTGATGGACGCTAGAACGGACGTCTGGTCAGGTTCTGCTGCAGGAGGCGCCGTCGGTACATCAACGACGACACTGGTTACGTCGCAGCCACGCGTTACGTTACAACCACTTCTCGCACATCCTCGTAACCCCGTGACCATGGAGGGTAGGTCCCCTCAACCACAAGGCCATTGAACACGACGGTACACCTCACTTCAAGAATGACATAACATTCTTTGAAAACGACGAAGCGACGCGGGTATATGACTTGAAGAACCACTGACCACAACGATACCACTCCTGGATAGGACTCCGTGACCTTTGACCTGACCTCTTAAGGGTCAAGTTATGAGCCACATGTCGTACTGTCGAGCTTTCAAGGGGATTACATACAGGGGACGTGAAGCTGACAGAATACGAGATGGTAACCGAGTCTGTGGCCGCCTGACCCCTTTCACAGTGGTAGCCGTAGTGAGTCTTGGAGAACGTTCCACTGGTGAAAGGTTCGCTCCAAGACGGGAATACACTACGGGCTGTCGCCAGGACGTATGATCGAAGCACACTACACACGACTGTCAGGGATATCCCGGTATTGACCAGGCCAGGAGACACCCGGGTAATGTGGCTGTCAGCATCTTCCAGTGGACATGTGGAGGAACGTACGATCTTGAGGGAGACAGCATAATGTGGTTGCCAAGATTTTGCCAAAGACAATATAATGTGGTCGGTAAAAATCTCGCGGGAGACAACATAATGTGGTTTGCAAGATCTTGCGCAAGGCAACATACCGTAAGAGGCTAGACCTTACGGGAGCCACATCATGTGGCTGGCAAGATATTGTGGGAAGACATGTTGAGGTTGTCAAGATCCTCCATCTTCCCCTGATGGGTCATACTGTCTCGCCTTTCCTCTCCTAAGACGATTCACAGTGACTCACCTTTCCCTTCGTTATCATGACTCATACTGCCTCACCTTTCACTTCCTTCGATGACTCACCCTCAGCCTACGAGAAAGATCACACACATGGCTACCCGAGATAACACCTAGCAGGCTGTGGGCGAGGATGACAGCACCCAGTATGGTTCACGTGAGCCAGATCACTTCTTGCGTGATGTACGAAGATGGTCATGACATCTAACATGCTCAGTGTATGAGACAGATGAGCCCTAGGAGGCTCGAGGAGGGGAGGTGACCAGACTGGTCATGCTCCGTGATCACGGCTGCCACACGCTCTGTATTGGACAAGACAGGGAGGAGCACCAGCTGAAATGACATAAGCATGAGTGACCTGGGTAAGTCAATGGGGTTAGGGGTACCATTCCAGGGGTTTTACTGTTACTCCGGGTGTTCCAGTACTCCGTACTCAAGGGTTTCCACCACAGACTATTCCATGGATTAAGGCAACCACTTCTCCAGGGGTTCCAGTAACCCACTACTTAAAGGGTTACATCTCACACCACTTCTGGGGTTCCATCACACACTGGAGTTCACCTGGCGTTGTCTTCGGAGAGCTACCCCCAACGGTTCGGGCCGAATCCAAGCTGCTGAGTTGGTTCGTTGGTCGGCCAAGCTGTTGAAAGCTGCAGCCCGCAGGTAGACGTCACAAGAACAGCCAGGCTGGTCTGATACACTTGGTAAATACTTATCAAGGCTTCTTCAATTTCTGCACTGTGCATCATGTGGTGTCTCTGATGGCTGCACGCAATGTGTTGAACAGTCCTGAGCTCTGGGCGTTCAGAGGACGTCCTCCTTTTGAGCTGACTGCACCGTTTGATTTCGGTGGTAATATCTTACAGAGCCTCCCATGCCTATCGTGCCACAAGGGAATCATTTTTGTGTGTCAGCTGGAAACAATACCTTCTAGGATTTTCCAAGTGTATGACATACCTCTCCCATCTGTTCTTCAAGAGAGTACAATCTCAGTGATTTCAGTTGTTCCCAGCAGTTCAGTTCCTTTACCCCAGCAACGCAGGATGTGAGAGATCTTTGCACCCGTTGCAACTCTGCAATGTCATCTCCCTTGAGAAGTGGTTAGCACACAGCAGTATTCTATTCGTAAGAGTATCCGCGCCTTGAAGAGCGTCATCACTGGTTTTAAACTTGTTCTGATGGTCGTCAAGATCCAACCTACGTCATTCTTTTTTTTTGGGGGGGGAAAGAAGCAACTGTTGCCTTGTGTGTTCGCTGAAGGTACGGTCGTCAAACATTATCACTCGGAGGTCCTTCACATGGCTTCATCGTAATATAACGGTGTCTGAGTCTGTCCGGTATTCTCCACTGCTCTCCTCACTCCCGCCCATACCGAAGGAGTTGAAACTTTTACCCACTTAAAAGCAAGTGTTTTTCAGTGGCCCAGCGAAAGACTTCAAGCCAGTTTGTAGTTTTTCAGTGTCTTCTGTTGATGAGATATTCAGCTGCAAAGGATGATATGAAACTAAGACTCGTTTTTTTTTTATGTGTCAGTGTCAGATGTGAGAAAGACAGACAGTAGTGCGAGTATAGCTTCTTAGGAGCTGAGCATTCTTTTTTTTTTTTTGGAAAGGTACTGGAAAAGCTTGATTTACGAAAAGCATGCTCTATTCTATTATTCAAGTTTGGTTTTTCGTATCTTAACCATGCTATATGCCATGACACCATGGTCAATTTCACCAAGTGCTTTTAAAGTTTGTGCATACCACATTAGCATTTTCGTACGTCATCCAACGCCCCTAAACTTCTATTACAGGGGTCAAGCAACTGACTGAGAAAAGATCTTCCCGGATTCCTGAAACTATGGTGTCCAGAGTCTGGTAGACTATTTGATTCCATAACGTTAGGTGCGTTTACGTACATCTCAGAACTCTCTCACAGAATCTAATATCATGAGGTGTCACTGCTCTTAGCCGAGAGTTCTTTTGAGACTTCTTTGCTCCCTCATTTGTGGAGTGGGCCGGTGTGAATCAGTTTTAACACTCTCGGGAGTGGTTCCAGAGTTCAAACTCTTTGTCCAAAGGATATTCAGAGCTCTAGTTCTAGGAGTCTGGTCCTGTACAGGCATGCTCTCAATAAGCCTTTCGAAGTTCTGTAGGGGGGAGGCGAGATCTGCTGTGAAACATAAGCGTACTACTGTTAAGGAAGAAGTTGGGTAGCCTATCTTTATGTTGGTTTTTGGCTCAGTAAACAATCATTCATACTGCTTTTTTCTGCATGGTATAACACTCATCTCTTGGCAATCATCAATTCTGTTCCTGTGGGTTAATAGATACTGGTGGTCCCCGATCTGCGTCTTGTATATGAAGAAAATCATCCTCATTTTCGTCTGTTTCACGAAGCTTCTTTCTTCTTGTCCTGTGACTCGCATAACCTTTTGAAGATCCATGTTCTTGTCATGTGACTCGCATGACTTTTTAAGATCTACGTTCTTGTCCTGTGACTCGCATGACTTTTTAAGATCCATGTTTTTGTCATGTAACTCGTATGACATTTTAAGATCTATGTTCTTGTCCTGTGACTCGCATAACCTTTTTAAGATCCATGTTCTTGTCCTGTGACTCGCATGACTTTTTAAGATCTATGTTCGTTAGTTCGTTTGACAGATGTTGTCATATCTTTATCGAGTGACCTGTGGCTCTTCTGAAGGAGTGCCATTCGTTCTGGCCTCCTGCAGAGGGATAGTCCTTCTTTTTTTTCTGCTTTACACCTTTTACATTTTCTTCTCACCGGTATACGTCGACTGCATGCTTGAAGCGCTTCCGTGGTCACACATTTAACACGTTCCTCTGAGGTTCTGGCACTTAGTGGAGTTCCCCACTGTGGTGCAGACATCTTGTCGAGTACATTTTCTTACTTTTACCAGTTTATCATGAAACCTGAAAATGATGATTTACCTCGCGTGGTGGCGTTTGTTCCCCTTGGCAGTTTAGCATCCAAGTCTTTTTCTTTGTTTTTACGTCAATTACGTTGTGATCAGAACTTAGCCTTTCAAATGGTGACGTCGTTGATTAGGTCTACGTTATATGTTTGTAAAGAAAATACCAAAAGATTCCAGCGAACACTATTCAAGGCGTTCCAGCGACCAATACTCCAAGGGTTCCACCACAGACTACTCCTAGGCTTCCAGGACAGACAACTCCAGAAGTTCTAGTAACCACGACTCTAAAGGGTTCCAGCAACAACTACTTTTGGGATTCCAGCAAAACCTTCTGCGAGGCCCGTCCAAACACTACTCCAGCAGCTTCGGCGACCAATACTCAAGCGCACAGCACTCCATGGGTCCCAGCAAGCTCTATCTCTGGGGTTCCAGCACATGCTATTCCAGGGGTTTCACCACAAATCATAGAGATTCCAGCTACCACTATTTCAAGGAATCCAGCAACCACTTCACTTGGGGGTTTCACGATATATTCCAGGAATTGCTGCAACAACTACTATTCTAAAGCTACTAGGGACCACTCGCCTAAAGTCTCCAGGACAAACTACTATAAGGGTTCCAGTACACAGCATTCTATGGAAGTCTATCAACCACTAACCCATGGGTTCTAACATAGTGTTCCAGCGATTCCAGCAACAACTACTCCTGGGGCTCCAGCTTACACTAATCAAACAGTTTTTGCATCCACTACTCCAAAGGTTCCAGCAACCGCTACGCCAAGGATTCCAGCAAACAAGACTCCTAGGGTTCCAGGAACCGAAATGTCAGCGGTTTCAGCAACCCCGACTTCAAGGCTTCCAACAACCACCATTCCAGGGGTTCTGGCAACCACTACACATTTTCCAATGGAATCTATCAAAGAAGAAAAAGCTACTTAGGAATACTGTTGTGCTCCACACACCTCTGAGTAGGTATATAAAGCACGACATGAACATGTATATGTTCGTCCACTATAGTTCCATGGCGTGCAGTGAATGTGAAGCAAAAGTTCTACAATACAAACATACAAGGGCAACACCTTTACCAGAAGTAAAGACACAGCAATATATATATATATATTATCACTAGGGGGATAGGGAAGAAAGAGTACTGCCCAAGTATTCCCTGCGTGTCGCAGAAGGCGACTAAAAGGGATGGGAGCGGGGGAGAGCTGGAAATCTTCCCCTGTTGTTTTACTTTTCCAAAAGAAGGAACAACGAAAGGGGCCAAGTGAGGATTTTTCCTCCAAGGCTCAGTCACCTGTTCTTGCCGCTACCTCACTAACGCTGAAAATGGCGAATACATATGGGGGTAAAAGGGTCTACAGGTCTGTGTGTTTGGGTTGGGTATAACAAGTTTGTAAGGTGTATATACACCTGATGAAGCGGATTTCTTCCCAGAAACATGTAGTGTATTTCAAATATATTTCAATAAATCATTAGAACTCCTGCTCGATTCTGATTCGTACTCCAGCTAACGTGTGATTATCCTTGTATAGGAATATAAATAAATAAATACGTATATATATATATATATATATATATATATATATATATATATATATATATATATATATATATTTATTCATTTATCATATCTATTTTGCTTTGTCGCTGTTTCCCGCGTTAGCGAGGTAGCGCAAGGAAACAGACGAAAGAAATGACCCAACCCACCCACATACACATGTATATACATACACGTCCACACACTCAAATATACATACCTATATATCTCAACGTGTACATATATATATACACACACAGACATATACATATATACACATGTACATAATTCATAGTCTGCCTTTATTCATTCCCGTCGCCACCTCACCACACATGAAATAACAGCCCCCTCCCCCCAAATGTGAGCGAGGTAGCGCTAGGAAAAGACAACAAAGGCCACATTCGTTCACACTCAGTCTCTAGCTGTCATGTAATAATGCACCGAAACCACAGCTCCCTTTCCACATCCAGGCCCCACATAACTTTCCATGGTTTACCCCAGACGCCTTACATGCCTTGGTTCAATCCATTGTCAGCACGTCGACCCCGGTATACCACATCGTTCCAACTCACTCTATTCCTTGCACGCCTTTCACCCTCCTGCATGTTCAGGCACCGATCACTCAAAATCTTTTTCACTCCATCTTTCCACCTCCAATGTGGTCTCCCACTTCTCCTCGTTCCCTATACCTCTGACACATATATCCTCTTGGTCAATCTTTCCTCACTCATTCTCTCCATGTGACCAAACCATTTCGAAACACCCTCTTCTGCTCTCTCAACCACACTCTTTTTATTACCACACATCTCTCTTACCCTTACATTACTTACTCGATCAAACCATCTCACACCACATATTGTCCTCAAACATCTCATTTCCAGCACATTCACCCTCCTGCGCACAACTCTATCCATAGCCCACGCCTCGCAACCATATAACATTGTTGGAAGCACTATTCCTTCAAACATACCCATTTTTGCTTTCCGAGATAACGTTCTCGACTTCCACACATTCTTCAACGCTCCCAGAACTTTCGCCCCCTCCCCCACCCTATGATTCACTTCCGCTTCCATGGTTCCATCCGCTGCCAAATCCACTCCTAGATATCTAAAACGCTTCACTTACTCCAGTTTTTCTCCATTCAAACTTACCTCCAAATTGCCTTGCCCCTCAACCCTACTGTACCTAATAACCTTGCTCTTATTCACATTTACTCTCAGCTTTCTTCTTTCACACACACATATATATCTGTGTCAAATTTTAACATTCACAGGAAATTCGGTAGAAGGATCCCCGAGCACTGGTCTTATATAATTAACCTAACAACTCGGCTTAAGACTGGGTATTACTGTTGTCAAAACCCACGAGGGAAGGTACGTTATAACGTATGTTGTTTTGAGATACCTTCCCACCACATCAACTGAGAACACTTCCAACCACATCACGTGTGATTCGCCATCATAAATACATAAAACACAGCCTTGAAGAGAATATATATATATATATATATATATATATATATATATATATATATATATATATATATATATATATATATATATATATTTTTTTTTTTCTTTTTTTTTTTATACTTTGTCGCTGTCTCCCGCGTTTGCGAGGTAGCGCAAGGAAACAGACGAAAGAAATGGCCCAACCCCCCCCCATACACATGTACATACACACGTCCACACACGGAAATATACATACCTACACAGCTTTCCATGGTTTACCCCGGACGCTTCACATGCCTTGATTCAATCCACTGACAGCACGTCAACCCCTGTATACCACATCGCTCCAATTCACTCTATTCCTTGCCCTCCTTTCACCCTCCTGCATGTTCAGGCCCCGATCACACAAAATCCTTTTCACTCCATCTTTCCACCTCCAATTTGGTCTCCCTCTTCTCCTCGTTCCCTCCACCTCCGACACATATATCCTCTTGGTCAATCTTTCCTCACTCATTCTCTCCATGTGCCCAAACCATTTCAAAACACCCTCTTCTGCTCTCTCAACCACGCTCTTTTTATTTCCACACATCTCTCTTACCCTTACGTTACTTACTCGATCAAACCACCTCACACCACACATTGTCCTCAAACATCTCATTTCCAGCACATCCATCCTCCTGCGCACAACTCTATCCATAGCCCACGCCTCGCAACCATACAACATTGTTGGAACTACTATTCCTTCAAACATACCCATTTTTGCTTTCCGGGATAATGTTCTCGACTTCCACACATTTTTCAAGGCTCCCAAAATTTTCGCCCCCTCCCCCACCCTATGATCCACTTCCGCTTCCATGGTTCCATCCGCTGACAGATCCACTCCCAGATATCTAAAACACTTCACTTCCTCCAGTTTTTCACCATTCAAACTCACCTCCCAATTGACTTGACCCTCAACCCTACTGTACCTAATAACCTTGCTCTTATTCACATTTACTCTTAACTTTCTTCTTCCACACACTTTACCAAACTCCGTCACCAGCTTCTGCAGTTTCTCACATGAATCCGCCACCAGCGCTGTATCATCAGCGAACAACAACTGACTCACCTCCCAAGCTCTCTCATCCCCAACAGACTTCATACTTGCCCCTCTTTCCAAGACTCTTGCATTTACCTCCCTAACAACCCCATCCATAAACAAATTAAACAACCATGGAGACATCACACACCCCTGCCGCAATCCTACATTCACTGAGAACCAATCACTTTCCTCTCTTCCTACACGTACACGTATATATATATATATATATATATATATATATATATATATATATATATATATATATATATATATTTTTTTTTTTTTTTTTTTTTTCATACTATTCGCCATTTCCCGCATTAGCGAGGTAGCGTTGAGAACAGAGGACTGGGCCCTTGAGGGAATATCCTCACCTGGGCCCCTTCTCTGTTCCCTCTTTTGGAAAATTAAAAAAAAAAAAAAAAAAAAAAAAAAAGTGAGAGGGGAGGATTTCCAGCCCCCCGCTCCCTCCCCTTTTAGTCGCCTTCTACGACACGCAGGGAATACGTGGGAAGTATTCTTTCTCCCCTATCCCCAGGGATAATATATATATATATATATATATATATATATATATATATATATATATATATATATGATGCATATCTATTTGAAAGAAAATCCTATCTAGCGTGTTGGGTCCACAGTGTGACCTCCGACTTCAATACTTGGCCACAATATCAATAAAATGTACCGGTATTCACAAGACATCAAGAGACCTTGACTGCACCGGGTGACGGGCCAGCTGACCCGGGTCTGCAACGTGCCACACTGGTAAGGTCACATTGTTTACACCAGGAGGACTCCGGTGGGGATATCCATCACAGTTGACTTGACTCCATGTTCCTTGCGTCACCAACTAGCAGACGGTGCTCCGTGCAGGGCCCCTGGTGAGGAGTGGGTTGGCTCTAGGGCCAGGCCTCCTCCCTTTCGGCTCACCACCACCACCACCACCACAACCGGCTGACCATGTAGTCCTCACAGCACCAACATCTTTAACTCATCCACTGCAGACTGACTCAAAAGTCACAACATTTGAGAAATTTCCGGACCTAACCTGGATTAAGTCCAGCAGCGCTGGCCCGTAACACTTACGTTTGGTTCGCTGTGAAAGTAGACGTAGTTAACATGCAAGGCCCACCGGTATACCTGGAACCAACCTTTAACATGCCAGCCTAACCTCTCTCGTCTCACGTAAGGTAGAGTAAATCGAACTTCCACTTACTTTTGCCATGGTATTATTATCTTTAACACTATCTGGCTAACTGTATGTATGGCGTCCGTGATCACCTCCTACCTGATCAGAGAGAGAGAGACAGCCATGCCACCAGGACGCCTACATGGGTCTCACATCAGGGTAACAATGGCCAGGCATCTGCCTGACACCGCCTCACTCAGCGTCTCCCAACGGGGGGTTCCCACCTCCCATACTGCAGGCCTTTCTCACACCACGAGTGTTGGACTTCCACACAGTGAGGTTATGAACCATATTGCAGGCCTTTCTCACACCACGAGTGTTGGACTTCCTCACAGTGAGGTTATGAACCATATTGCAGGCCTTTCTCACACCACGAGTGTTGGACTTCCTCACAGTGAGGTTATGAACCATACTGCAGGCCTTTCTCACACCACGAGTGTTGGACTTCCACACAGTGAGGTTATGAACCATAATGCAGACCTTCCTCACAACATGTGTTAACTTCCTGACAGTGAGGTTATGAACCATACTGCAGAACTTCCTCACAAATAGGTTATGTACCATACTGCTGGCCTTCCTCACAACACGTGTGTTAACTTCCTCACAATGAGGATATGAACTATACTGCGGGCCTTCCTCACAACTCATCTGTTAACTTCCTCACAGTGAGGTTATGAACCATAATGCAAGCCTTTCTCACAACACGAAGTGTCAACTTCCTCATAGCAAGGTTATGAACATTACTGCAGCCCTTCCTCACACACTAGTATCAACTTCCTCACAGTGAGGTTATGAACCATACTGTAGGTTTTCTTCATTGTTAGGCTATGGACCAACGAGAGTCACCCCCCACGGCTCACACTTCATCCCTACCCTGCCCCTCTACCATCTCGCACCACACACACCTGAACACTACATGTTTCATTCTCCTTCACCTCCTCCAGCAACGGAGGCAGCAACAACATCCCTGACAGTATCATAATCACCAGCACTATCAGTAACACCAACAGTTCCATCAGCTGCAGAGACAGTAGCACCAGTATTGTTATCAGCTGCAGCAACAGTAGCACCAGTATTGTTATCAGCTGCAGCAATAGTAGCACCAGTATTGTTATCAGCTGCAGGAACAGTAGCACCAGTATTGTCATCAGCTGCAGCAACAGTAGCACCAGTATTGTTATCAGCTGCAGCAACAGTAGCACCAGTATTGTTATCAGCTGCAGGAACAGTAACACCAGTATTGTCATCAGCTGCAGCAACAGTAGCACCAGTATTGTCATCAGCTGCAGCAACAGTAGCACCAGTATTGTTATCAGCTGCAGCAACAGTAGCACCAGTATTGTCATCAGCTGCAGCAACAGTAGCACCAGTATTGTCATCAGCTGCAGCAACAGTAGCACCAGTATTGTCATCAGCTGCAGCAACAGTAGCACCAGTATTGTCATCAGCTGCAGCAACAGTAGCACCAGTATTGTCATCAGCTGCAGCAACAGTAGCACCAGTATTGTCATCAGCTGCAGCAACAGTAGCACCAGTATTGTCATCAGCTGCAGCAACAGTAGCACCAGTATTGTTATCAGCTGCAGCAACAGTAACACCAGTATTGTCATCAGCTGCAGCAACAGTAGCACCAGTATTGTCATCAGCTGCAGGAGCAGTAGCACCAGTATTGTCATCAGCTGCAGGAACAGTAGCACCAGCAGTATCATGTGCTGCAGCAACAGTAGCAGCAGCTGTCATCAGCTGCAGCAAAATCACACTAGCATTATCAACAACAGGAATGCCAACGGCTGCAGCAAAAAGTAACAGCAAAATAAAGTGTTACGCAGAAACAGCAGCAGCAGCATCAGCCCATACCAGCAGCAGCGGTCAGAGAAGAGAGAGTCAGCAGGGGCAGTACAGCAGGCGTCAGCAGGGGCATCAGAGTAGCAGCAAGCGTCAGTAGGGACAACACAGCAGCAGCACGGGTCAACAGAGGCACAACAGCAGCAGGAGTCAGTGGGGAAATCACAGCAGAAGTCTGCAGGGGCAGCACAGTGGCAGAAGCAGGTGTCAGCAGGGGCACCACAGTGGCATCAGCAGACATCAGCAGGGACACCTCAATAGCAGTAGCAGCAGGCGTCAAAAGGGGTAACAAAGCAGCAGCAGAGACACAACAACAGCAGGAGCAACAGCAGGAGCAGTAGGGCAGCAGTTATATGCGTCAGCAATGGTAGCTGAACAGCAGTTACAGGCGTCAGCAGGGGCAGCAGCAGTAAGCATAAGCAGGAGCAGCAGCAATAAGCGTCAGCAGGGGCAGCATCAGTAAGCGTCAGCAGGGGCAGCAGCAGTAAGCGTCAGCAGGGGCAGCAGCAATAAGCGTCAGCAGGGGCAGCAGCAGTAAGCGGCAGCAGGAGCAGCAGCAGTAAGCGGCAGCAGGGGCAGCAGCAGCGGGAACAGTAAACGTTGAGCAGATGAAGCAGAGCAGCGAAAGAGCCCGTGGAGGCAGCAAGGCAGGTCGAGGTCGTACCTGCGGAAGGGGAGGTAGGCAGGCTGGGTGGCTGGCTGGCCGCCCGCTAGGCGGCGGTGTGGGAGGTGGAGTTCATCCATTGGTGGCTGGCGGAGACTCCCTAATCCAGAGTTGTTAGTTGAAGCCATTAGCAGGGCGGTCGGGTAATTAGCACGAGAGTAATAGACACATAAACCTCGCCAGTCGCCTCACACGGCTAATGAGACGCGCTGAGAGGGGAGACGCGGCCAGAGGGGAGGCGGGCGGGCGCACGGGACCCGGGGAGCTGGAAGAGGCAGGAACCGGGAGGAGGTGAGGGAGGAGGAGAGGAGCGGAGCGAGCGGAGACACACAAGGAGAGAGCTGCAAGATGGTGCAGCGGAGGTGACATGGGAAGGTGGAGAGTGGTGGTGAGGGGAGGAGAGAGAGAGAGAGAGAGAGAGAGAGAGAGAGAGAGAGAGAGAGAGAGAGAGAGAGAGAGAGAGAGATGGTAGGGAGAGGGAGATGAGATCGAGAGAGACGGGAGAGCTGGTGTGGCAGGAGAGGTCACGCAACACGTGCACACACGTATAACGTTAACGGGATAACGAAGGGAACGAATACAAGAGTCACGCATTCTGGTGACTCTTTCGTGTGACTCACGCAAGGTGACTCACTCGCGTGGCTCGTGACTCACTCGAGTGAGTCACGTTAAGCATACAAGACCCGTATGGAAGGGGGCAGTGTGGGGAGCTAGCCACGTCACCATACCCCGGCAGGGTAACTCGCCATGCAAGACAGATCTAACCCACATGACCATGTTACATGATGGCCCAAAAAAAAGTCTATAACACAAAAACGCGTTGAACACAGTACGAGCAAAATGGCATCATGGAACGGAAGGGGACTTGGGAGACCGACCTTACTTGACCGTGGGGGATCGACCCCAAGGTTCTTGAAGTGGTCGAATGAGGGAGAGGAACCCACACGACAGGGAAGGCTATGATGAGGTGCCTCTGCAACACACGGGTCACGAACACCTGTAACACGGGGATGTGGTGACCAACCGCTGTCACAGGCAAGGGTCGAACAGCTGCTTGTGTGACGGAGGACGAACCGTTGCTAGGCAGGCCGTGACGAACTGTCGCTAGGCAGGCCGTGACGAAACGTCGTTAGGCAGGCTGTGACGAACCGTCGTTAGGCAGGCTGTGACGAACCATCGCTAGGCAGGCTGTGACGAACCGTTGCTAGGCAGGCCGTGACGAACCGTCGCTAGGCAGGCCGCAATTGACCGTTGCTAGGCAGGCCGTGAGGAACCGTTACCATGGAGACCTTCAAAAAGGCTGCTAAGGAGAAATTTAGATAATGTTGCCAGGGAGATTGTGACAATGAAACTTTGTCAAGGACATTGTGAGGAAACGTTGCCAATGAGAGTGTGACGAACCGTTGCCAGGGAGACCCACACGAACCGTTGCCAGGGAGACCCACACGAACCGTTGCCAGGGAGACCCACATGAACCGTTGCCAAGGGGACCCAAACGAACCGCAGCCTTGGAGACTCAGACGAACCGTTACCAGGGAGACCCAGATGAACCGTTGCCAGGGAGACCCAGATGAACCGCTGCCAGGGAGACCTGGATGAAACGTTGCCAGGGAGACCCAGACGAACCGTTGCCAGGGAGACTCATACGAACAGTTGCCAGGGAGACCCAGACGAACAGTTGCTAGGGAGACTCTGACGAACCGCTGCCTTGGAGACCCAGATGAACCGCTGCCTTGGAGACCCAGACCAACCGTTGCCAGGGAGACCCAGACGAACCGCTGCCTTGGAGACCTACACGAACCGTTGCCAGGGAGACTCTGACGAACCGCTGCCAGCGAGACCCAGACGAACCGCTGCCAGGGAGACCCAGACCAACCGTTGCCAAATTGTTTTCTGATGAACCGATGCCAAGGATTCCTTGAAGGATTGTTGCTACGGAGACGATGACGATGAAATGATGCCAGGGAGAATGTGATGATACGTTCGTTGCTAAGGAGACGGTGACGATGAACCGTTGTCAGGGAGACTGTGACGATGAACCGTTGTCAGGGAGACTGTGACGTTGAACCGTTGTCAAGGAGACTGTGACGATGAACCGTTGTCAGGGAAACTGTGACGAGCCGTTGTCTGGGAGACTGTGACGATGAACCGTTGTCAGGGAGACTGTGACGATGAACCGTTGTGTGGGAGACTGTGACGATGAATTGTTGTCTGGGAGACTGTGACGATGAACTGTTGTCTGGGAGACTGTGACGAAGCACCGTTGTCAGGGAGACTGTGACGATGAACCGTTGTCAGGAAGACTGTGACGATGAACTGTTGTCTGGGAGACTGTGACGAAGAACCGTTGTCAGGGAGACTGTGACGATGAACCGTTGTCAGGGAGACTGTGACGATGAACCGTTGTCAGGGAGACTGTGACGAGCCGCTGTCAGGGAGACCGTGACGAACCGTTGTCAGGGAGACTGTGACGAGCCGTTATCAGGGAGACTGTGACGAGCCGTTGTCAGGGAGACCGAGACGAGCCGTTGTCAGGGAGAATTGTGATGAGCCGTTGTCAGGGAGACTGTGACGAGCCGCTGTCAGGGAGACCGTGACGAGCCGTTGTCAGGGAGACTGTGACGAGCCGTTGCCAGGGAGACTGTGACGAGCCGCTGTCAGGGAGACTGTGACGAGCCGTTGTCAGGGAGACCGTGACGAGCCGTTGTCAGGGAGACTGTGACGAACCGCTGTCAGGAAAACTGTGACGAGTCGCTGTCAGGTATACTGTGACGAGCCGTTGTCAAGGAGACTGTGACGAGCCATTGTCAGGGAGACTGTGACGAGCTGCTGTCAGGGAGACTGTGACGAGACGTTGTCAGGGAAACTGTAACGAGCCGTTGTCAGGGAGCCTGTGACGAAACGTTGCCAGGGAGATCTTGACGAAACGTTGCCAGTGAGACTGACAAACAGGTGTTTACGAAAAGCGTGTGGGTGTTACACATACATCGTATAAGGATATACAGAAATCCATATAAACATATATCAATCTATATAAAGAGAAAGGGTGCTCAAGGGTAAAGGGGAAGAGTGGTTTGGGAATGTCTTGGTTAAGAAGTCAGAGGTTAGTGAGAGGACAAGAGCAAGGGAAGGAGTAGCACTACTCCTAAAACAGGAGTTGTGGGAGTATGTGATAGAGTGTAAGAAAGTAAACTCTAGTTTGATATGGGTAAAACTGAAAGTTGATGGAGAGACATGGGTGATTATTGGTGCATATGCACCTGGGCATGAGAAGAAAGATCATGAGAGGCAAGTGTTTTGGGAGCAGCTGAATGAGTGTGTTAGTGGTTTTGATGCACGAGACCGGGTTATAGTGATGGGTGATTTGAATGCAAAGGTGAGTAATGTGGCAGTTGAGGGAATAATTGGTATACATGGGGTGTTCAGTGTTGTAAATGGAAACGGTGAAGAGCTTGTAGATTTATGTGCTGAAAAAGGACTGGTGATTGGGAATACCTGGTTTAAAAAGAGAGATATACATAAGTATACGTAAGTAAGTAGGAGAGATGGCCAGAGAGCGTTATCGGATTACGTGTAAATTGATAGGCGCGCGAAAGAGAGACTTTTGGATGTTAATGTGCTGAGAGGTGCAACTGGAGGGGTGCCTGATCATTAACTTGTGGAGGCGAAGGTGAAGATTTGTAGAGGTTTTCAGAAAAGAGGAGAGAATGTTGGGGTGAAGAGAGTGGTGAGAGTAAGTGAGCCTGGGAAGGAGACTTGTGTGAGGAAGTACCAGGAGAGACTGAGTACAGAATGGAAAAAGGTGAGAACAAAGGAGGTAGGGGGAGTGGGGGAGGAATGGGATGTATTTAAGGAATCAGTGATGGATTGCGCAAAAGATGCTTGTGGCATGAGAAGCGTGGGAGGGGGGCAGATTAGAAAAGGTAGTGAGTGGTGAGATGAGGAAGTAAGATTGTTAGTGAAAGAGAAGAGAGAGAGGCATTTGGACGATTTTTGCAGGGAAATAATGCAAATGAGTGGGAGATGTATAAAAGAAAGAGGCAGGAAGTCAAGAGAAAGGTGCAAGAGGTGAAAAAGAGGGCAAATGAGAGTTGGGGTGAGAGAGTATCATTAAATTTTAGGGAGAATAAAAAGATGTTTGGAAGGAGGTAAATAAAGTGCGTAAGACAAGGGAACAAACAGGAACTTCAGTGAAGGGGGCTAATGGGAGGTGAGAACAAGTAGTGGTGAAGTGAGAAGGAGATGGAGTGAGTATTTTGAAGGTTTGTTGAATGTGCTTGATGATAGAGTGACAGATATAGGGTGTTTTGGTCGAGGTGGTGTGCAAAGTGAAAGGGTTAGGGAAAATGATTTGGTAAACAGAGAAGAGGTAGTAAAAGCGTTGCGGAAGATGAAAGCCGGCAAGGCAGCAGGTTTGGATGGTATTGCAGTGGAATTTATTAAAAAAGGGGGTGACTGTATTGTTGACTGGTTGGTAAGGTTATTTAATGTATGTATGATTCATGGTGAGGTGCCTGAGGATTGGCGGAATGCGTGCATAGTGCCACTGTACAAAGGCAAAGGGGACAAAGGCGAGTGCTCAAATTATAGAGGTATAAGTTTGTTGAGTATTCCTGGTAAATTATATGGGAGGGTATTGATTGAGAGGGTGAAGGCTTGTACAGAGCATCAGATTGGGGAAGAGCAGTGTGGTTTCAGAAGTGGTAGAGGATGTGTGGATCAGGTGTTTGCTTTGAAGAATGTATGTGAGAAAAACTTAGAAAAGCAAATAGATTTGTATGTAGCATTTATGGATCTGTAGAAGGCATATGATAGAGTTGATAGAGATGCTCTGTGGAAGGTATTAAGAATATATGGTGTGGGAGGCAAGTTGTTAGAAGCAGTGAAAAGTTTTCATCGAGGATGTAAGACATGTGTACGTGTAGGAAGAGAGGAAAGTGATTGGTTCTTAGTGAATGTAGGTTTGCGGCAGAGGTGTGTGATGTCTCCATGGCTGTTTAATCTGTTTATGGATGGGATTGTTAGGGAGGTGAATGCAAAAGTTTTGGAAAGAGGGGCAAGTATGCAGTCTGTTGTGGATGAGAGAGCTTGGGAAGTGAGTCAGTTGTTGTTCGCTGATGATACAGCGCTGGTGGCTGATTCATGTGAGAAAGTGCAGAAGCTGGTGACTGAGTTTGGTAAAGTGTGTGAAAGAAGAAAGCTGAGAGTAAATGTGAATAAGAGCAAGGTTATTAGGTACAATAGGGTTGAGGGTCAAGTCAATTGGGAGGCAAGTTTGAATGGAGAAAAACTGGAGGAAGTGAAGTGTTTTACATATCTGGAAGTGGATTTAGCAGCGGATGGAACCAAGGAAGCGGAAGTGAATCATAGGGTGGGGGAGGGGGCGAAAATTCTGGGAGCCTTGAAGAATGTGTGGAAGTCGAGAACATTATCTCGGAAAGCAAAAATGAGTATGTTTGAAGGAATAGTGGTTCCAACAATGTTGTATGGCTGCGAGGCGTGGGCTATGGATAGAGTTGTGCGCAGGAGGGTGGATGTGCTGGAAATGAGATGTTTGAGGACAATATGTGGTGTGAGGTGGTTTGATCAAGTAAGTAATGTAAGGGTTAGAGAGTTGTGTGGTAATAAAAAGAGTGTGGTTGAGAGAGCAGAAGAAGGTGTTTTGAAATGGTTTGGTCACATGGAGAGAATGAGTGAGGAAAGATTGACCAAGAGGATATATGTGTCAGAGGTGGAGGGAACGAGGAGAAGTGGGAGACCAAATTGGAGGGGGAAAGATGGAGTGAAAAAGATTTTGAGTGATCGGTGCCTGAACATGCAGGAGGGTGAAAGGCGTGCAAGGAATAGAGTGAATTGGAACGATGTGGTATACCGGGGTCGACGTGCTGTCAATGGATTGAACCAGGGCATGTGAAGCGTCTAGGGTTAACCATGGAAAGTTCTGTGGGGCCTGGATGTGGAAAGGGAGCTGTGGTTTCGGTGCATTATTACATGACAGTTAGAGACTGAGTGTGAACAAATAGGGCCTTTATTGTCTTTTCTAGCGCTACCTCGCACACATTAGGGGGGAGGGGGTTGTTATTTCATGTGTGGCGAGGTGGCGAGGGGAATGAATAAAGGCAGACAGTATGAATTATGTAGATGTGTATATAAGTATATGTCTGTGTGTGTGTGTGTATATATATATATATATATATATATATATATATATATATATATATATATATATATATATATATATATATACGTTGAGATGTATAGGTATGTATATTTGCGTGTGTGGACGTGTATGTATATACATGTGTATGTGGGTGGGTTGGGCCATTCCTTCGTCTGTTTCCTTGCGCTACCTCGCTAACGCGGGAGACAGCGACAAAGCAAAATGAATAAATAAAATATAAAGAGAAACATCATATATGCCGACAGCTCGACTGATGGAGGGGAGGGGGGAGGTGAAGGTGTAACTGGGTCAGGACGTATCCCATGGAACGGCGGTAGGAGAAAAATCATAGCAGGGGAACAGAGAGGTCAAGGCTGAGGGGAGGAGGGTCAAGGCTAAAGGGCAGGAGACATTACGTCACGAGGAGGGCGAGGGAGGGAGGGAGGCGCCAAGGTCGACGGTGGGAAAGGCTAAGGTGGGTGGAGGGTCACACTAAAGGCTGGGGGCGGAGTGTGTGTGTGTGTGTGGGGGGGGGGGGGGTCAGGGCAGGGGAGGGAAGGACCAAGGTGGGCGGCAGGGGAGGTCAAGCGCAGGGGAGAGATGAATACAGGCTGGGGTGCCATGCCTGAAGGGGGAGAAGTATAGCCTAGAGGGAGGGATGCCAACACAGGATAGGAAGAAGTATGAGGTGAAGGAGCAGAGAAATGAGTGAGGGAGAGACCAAAAAATAAGGAGTGAGGACGGCAAACTTGGGTACGTAAGAAGCCATGGCAAGGAGGTAGTGAGGTGAGTGCAGAGGGTAGATCCAGCCAGGGGGTTGGGAAAACCGAGGCGGAGGAAGAGAGACTGTGAGAGAGGTAAGCAGAGGCACAACGAGGGCCAGGGCACAGCTCATTGGGAGAGCAGGGCCACCAGGGGACAGCTCATGGGGAGAGTAGGGCCACCAGGGGACAGCTCATGGGGAGAGAAGAGTCACCAGGGGACAGCTCATGGGGAGAGTAAGGCAACCAGGGGACAGCTCATGGGGAGAGTAGAGTCACTAGGGGACAGCTCATGGGGAAAGCAGGGCCACCAGGGGACAGCTCATGGGGAGAATTGGGCCACCAGGGGACAGCTCATGGGGAGAATAGAGCCACCAGGGGAGAGGTCATGGGGAGAGTAGGGCCACCAGGGGACAGTTCATGGGGAGAATAGAGCCACCAGGGGACAGCTCATGGGGAGAATGGAGCCACCAGGGGACAGCTCATGGGGAGAGTAGGGCCACCAGGGGACAGTTCATGGGGAGAATAGAGCCACCAGGGGACAGCTCATGGGGAAAATAGAGCCACCAGGGGACAGCTCATGGGGAGAGTAGGGCTACCAGGGGACAGATCATGGGGAGAATAGAGCCACCAGGGGAGAGGTCATGGGGAGTGGAACCACCTGCTAAGCTGCAATAATTCCTCAATACTAAACCATCGTCACCTCGGACTGTGTTACTGCCCGCCCACTATGGCGGGAGACCCAGCAGCTGATGTCATCTGTAGTCCTGGACCATGAAGCAGTAGGGGTGACGGCACAGCTTACCACCGAGTCAGGTGGGGTGTAACAGCGAAGGGTGTGTGACGCTACAACTTCCTAGGGATGTAACAGCAAGGGTGACAGTAGAGCTTCCTAAGATAAGCAGGTGTGTCACAGCACGGGGTGACAATACAGGCTCGTGAGTCAAAGCAGCTGTGTACCAGCACAGGTGACGGCACAGCCCTGAGTCAGGTCCATGCAACTGTTCGGTCTCTAAATGTTATCGCAATGATACCCACAGCATGAGGAACCTGACGGGAACATGAAGGCACCATCATTCACTCAACCTCATAAGTACGACGGTAACCCCCTTGGGTATGATGGGTCAGGCCCTCTGGCCAGAACACAGGTCAAACCATCACCCCTGTGCCTGGGGCTGACCTTGTCGATTAAGGGAAGATACACCTGCACCACAACCAACTCGACGGATCAAATCCTTAATTACATAAGGATCAGAATCCCAGGAAAAACACAATCTGAATGTTCGTGTTGGTCATACGGTTTTCGAAGGTAACCTGAGATTTGCGAAGGCACGAGATAACTGGCTTACTATCATGAGAGTTTAATAATAATAAATAATAATAATAATAATAATAATAAAAATAATAATAATAATAATAATACAGAAGAAGTAGGTAAAAAGACGGGTTGTGTTGCCTGGCTGCTGCACCGTAGTGAATCCCTCAAGGTGAGTGGCAGTCACCGAGGCCACAAGTGAGCAGGACAGGTCCTCCCCTCCCGCCCGACAGCGGCCGTCCTCATCACCACCCTCTACATGACGACGACCATCATGTACTCCAGCACGTCACCATCACGTACTCCAGCACGTCACCATCATGTACTCCAGCACATCACCATCATGTACTCCAGCACGTCACCATCATGTACTCCAGCACGTCACCATCATGTACTCCAGCACGTCACCATCATGTACTCCAGCACGTCACCATCATGTACTCCAGCACGTCACCATCATGTACTCCAGCACGTCACCATCATGTACTCCGGCACGTCACCATCATGTACTCCAGCACGTCACCATCATGTACTCCAGCACGTCACCATCATGTGCTCCAGCACGTCACCATCATGTACTCCAGCACGTCACCATCATGTACTCCAGCACGTCACCATCATGTACTCCAGCACGTCACCATCATGTACTCCAGCACGTCACCATCATGTACTCCAGCACGTCACCATCATGTACTCCAGCACGTCACCATCACGTACTCCAGCACGTCACCATCATGTACTCCAGCACGTCACCATCATGTACTCCAGCACGTCACCATCATGTACTCCAGCACATCATCATCATGTACTACAGCACGTCACCATCATGTACTCCAGCACGTCACCATCATGTACTCCAGCACGTCACCATCATGTACTCCAGCACGTCACCATCATGTACTCCAGCACGTCACCATCATGTACTCCAGCACATCACCATCATGTACTCCAGCACGTCACCATCATGTACTCCAGCACGTCACCATCATGTACTCCAGCACGTCACCATCATGTACTCCGGCACGTCACCATCATGTACTCCAGCACGTCACCATCATGTACTCCAGCACGTCACCATCATGTACTCCAGCACGTCACCATCATGTACTCCAGCACGTCACCATCATGTACTCCAGCACGTCACCATCATGTAATCCAGCACGTCACCACCATGTATTCCAGCACGTCACCATCATGTACTCCAGCACGTCACCATCATGTACTCCAGCACGTCACCATCATGTACTCCAGCACGTCACCATCATGTACTCCAGCACGTCACCATCATGTAATCCAGCACGTCACCATCATGTAATCCAGCACGTCACCATCATGTACTCCAGCACGTCACCATCATGTAATCCAGCACGTCACCATCATGTACTCCAGCACGTCACCATCATGTACTCCAGCACGTCACCATCATGTACTCCAGCACATCATCATCATGTACTCCAGCACGTCACCTTCCACCGCTCACCACAGAGCAACCATCTAAACGGACCGAAAAAAGGACATGATACAGATGCAAATGACTTCAAATACGTACATTAAAAAATACCTGGAGAAACGAAGATAAAGACAAGACATAATACGCCTACGTGCGAGCTCTGAGACACACACACACACACACACACACACATTGCATCTAACCTGTCCCCAGAGCCTCACCTTGGAACTGTAAGGGAGATATGTTTCTTGCTGGCAACTTAAAATAGCATTTAAGTACAAGGATAGAGAAAACAATATATATATATATATATATATATATATATATATATATATATATATATATATATATATATATATATATATATATATATAGTATTGGCATTATGTAGGAAGTGTTGAGTATATATATATATATATATATATATATATATATATATATATATATATATATATACTCAACACTTCCTACATAATGCCAAAACTAGAAAAAGCTTCTCTACTTTACTTACTGCGTTTAAAGAAACATGAAGAACTAATAGGGTTAGTCCAGAGCAGAGCAACAAAGATGTTACCAGAATCAAGAGAGGTGAATTACACCATGGAGAAGTATGAGGAGACGTGATCACAACCTTATAGTTTTTAAGCCAGTTTGACGACAAGATCAAACAGTTCTAAAAAAAAGACAAATAGAACAACTACAGGTCATGATACGTCAAGGAAAAACACGCCAAAAAAAAAAAATCCTGTTTAACACTTCTTTTAAACTTCAAGATGTAAGGAAACACTAAAGGATTAGGTCATACTGCCCAAGCTATCACAACCAGCGATTCGCAACGTCGTGTTCAAGGGGTCGTACCGTCTTGCTCAGGGATCGTAACAATATGCTCAAGGATCGTACCATCTTCTTTAAGGATCTTACCGTCTTTCCCAAGGATCGTACCGTCGTGCTCAAGATTCATGCCGTGTTTCCCAGGGATCGTACCGTCGTGCTCAAGGATCGTACCGTCGCGCTCAAGGATCGTACCGTCCGTCATGCTCATGGATCGCACCGTCTTGATCAAAGATCGCACCATCTTGCTCAAGGGGTTTAAATTCCTAAGCTGGATCGCCTGTTGTATATCCAAGTGACCTTACCATCTTAACTGGTTGTGGCGACACGAGTCCTGACTTCCCTGGAGATTTCCCAACAATGGCCTTCCCAACCGTGGTTTTCCATAGATCAACAACCAATGAGATGTGTTTCAAGATCTTCTTTTTGAGAGGTATGAGGTACGTGTCGTGGAATGGACAGAGCACCAACGTAAGCACCTAGCATCGAAGAGCCCCTTACCATGGGTACGAGTACAGTACATTCTAAAACTCGTTACTCCACAACATTATCAAACGGACACCTGCAAGACACCAGGTGGTGGTGGCCGGTCCTCTCTACGGGCCTGTGGAAAGAGCAATCCTTCAAGGGGGGACCAGGCAGAGGGAGCACGAGGAGGTGGAACACATAATAACACTCACATGATTATTCGTGAGGGATATACTACAGGAGGGACACTCCGTGTAGGGATGAAAGGAAGTGGTACTGGAGGATCAGCTCTCCAGGAGCGACATCTGAAGGTTGAAGGAACAACAATTCTTCTTGAGGATCGTCGCGAAATTTACAAATGATATCACGACTCCAGAGGGACAGTGAGAGAATATGAGGCTGCTGGAGGAACGCCATCTCACGACTGAGACTCTTAGAGGATCAAAACTCGATGAGAAAGAAAACAAGAAGGCAACTCAAGAGTATTCCATGAAGAAATGAGGGGCAGGCGTTACTGGGGTAACACTCTCTACGAGGATGAGGGAGAGTCTGTGGGAGGAACAGCATTCCATGCGGGAATGAAAGGAAAGCAGTTAGAAGAGTAATACTGCATCACAGAATGAGGGGAAGCCTGCGGGAAGAAATCACTCCATGCGGGACCCGAGTGAATGATGCTCGGGGAACAGGAAGAGGCTGTCGGGGGTAACACAACACCGAGAGGTGGTGGGTGCAGGGGGATGATGCAGGAAGAACACTGACGGTGGAAAGTGTGATAACACGTACAAGGGGATGATGTGATGGACTCAGATGACACACATGGGAGTACATGGAAAAACTGATAACAGAAGACCCGGGTGTTTAAAGAACCGCCAGGTCTAATGCTGCCACGGGTTCTTGTCAACGAACAGTCTGGTTTCTGTGCCATCACCGGCAAAGGTCGAGAATGCCTCTGAGTGTACGGGCGCATTTATGTGGACGTGTGTGCTATATATATTGTTAACAGAAGACCAAATGGTCCATGGTGAGGTGATCTGCTAGAGGAGGGTAAAAATATCCTGTGTTTTTAATCTCAAATGAAAGAGACTGGATGGTAATGCAGATGGCTCCTCTCCATTCATCATCCCCTCTAACACAACAACTGGTACGACTACAGCTGAGAAGAAGCACCATGAACTATATGTGACTACCTTGGGAATTCTACTGGACAGTGTGGAGGAGCAAACTGTCCTTAGCAACCGCTTCAGCTAGGCAGTACGATCCAGGGAAATGGCGAAAACGAAACGAAAAAAAAAGTGCTCTAGAGAAATTGACCCATCTATTTTTCCGTTTTAAAAAGGTATACACAATGATACTCTATCACTAGAATAATTGTCTAGCCTCGATTCATAGGTATTTGATAGTCTCCTCATTGAATTCTGGTGTTTATACATTCCAGTGGTCTACAATTCTATAGCTGGAAAAGCTTTTTCCCAAGTTTGTATCATATTTCCTTCCATTTAATTTCATAACATTATTTCTACTCGCTGACTCACTATCTAATGAGAAGAATCTGTTATGTTGTCGAAACCATTAAGTAGTCTGAAGACTTTAATTGATCTTCCATGACTCTGCACACTTTTAAAATAATTTCTTTTTCTGAACGGAATTAGTTTTGCGGCTCTTCTCTGTATTCGTTTCAGTTTTTTTTTTTTATGTAACTCTGTCGACCAGAATTACGGAGCGTACTCAAATAAGTCCTGAGCAGGGAATGGTAGAATGTGTATATTGTATCCTTCAGTTTCACATTTCTAGTGATGAAACTTAACCGTTCTGTTAGCGCTTTTCTGGGCATATTTTGAGGCACTGAGTCTTCCTTCTTTTACCTCTGATAATTACTTAACAAGCCAATCATAACCGTGATCCATATTTTTCTCACAGGATTACACAGCATAGTATCAACCTACTACGTCATGTCTCTAACCACTCCGTCAATGTCTAAGCCTTTTTGAACCTTTAGGCCGTCTTCCTTTGACCAGCATAATATTCTTACCCAAAGTCGCCTCATCCTCGATGCTGAAACTCCACTGGCGAACACCCCGTCTAGAGAACACCCAAATATATAACGAAAAGAGTGAGCTCTAGCGCTGAATCTTGCGGTAACCCGCTCTTCACCCCTGGACCACTTGATACCACTTGTTTTTCTATCCGCGAGCCAGTCCGCTGTCCACGTGCACCTTCGAGTTACTACGCCCAGGACTTACGGAAAAGTCTTTTATGCGGTACTTTATCGAAAGCTTTCTAGAAGGCTGATTATACGACACTGGAGACTGTTTTTGGAATTCCATTTATTTATATATATATATATATATATATATATATATATATATATATATATATATATATATATATATATATATATATATATATATATATCACATAACGCTCTCCAAAGGTAAGGATTCGAATTTGGACCTATTGCGTGGTAGTTGGGAACGCTAACCGCTCCGCTATGATCGTCCCTAATAGGGAAATGACTATTCGATTACCAGTCATTTCCCCATTAGGGGTGATTATTGGCGAGCGGTTAGCGTTCCTAACTAGCACGCAAAAAAGGTCCTGGTTCGAATCCTTGCTGCTGAAGGGCATTATGTGTTCTATGAACAGTGCGTGTTCATATGGTCTATATTCATGTGTGTGTGTGTGTGTGTGTGTGTGTGTGTGTGGAGGGGTTGTCCTTGGGTCGAGGAACTCCCCTTCCAGGTCACCCCTACACAGCCAGACCACCAGGATGTGTGGGGGAAGTTGTGCCACGGGCGGTAGACGACCGCCACCACACCGCACAAGAACCACACGACATCACCCGCCACGGTCGTCCAACAACCCTACACAAAACACAGATATTAAAACCCAACAGTTACAGCGGCCAGGGTGTTGTACACATGCCTCGCCTCGTGGTCAACTGGCCTCGGGAGCCTGGACAAAACGCTGCACTCGAAACTTTTGGGCGCCATAGACCACAAGATTGCAGGTGGCCCGTGAACACTGTTATTTGCAGTAATTTTGTACATAATACGCGACATTTGCATACTAAGCGTCGGGGGGAAATTAAATAAGCCAAAGACGCGGCCGGCATAAACTATGGGATAATATAAAATATCATGGCCACTTTATACTTGGCTTCACCATCTACGCAATGCAAGCGACTTGTCGGCAAGATGTGGCGACCAAATCTCCGGTGTCTCGCCTCCGTGTCAATGTGTGAGGGACGAGGCAGGTGAAAAATAAGACGACCCAAAAAATTTACGTTTTTGCTTTCGAGGTGATTGACCTACCCAACACATCCTCATGTGCTGGTGATGTTTACCGTGTGTGTGCGCAGAGAGAGAGAGAGAGAGAGAGAGAGAGAGAGAGAGAGAGAGAGAGAGAGAGAGAGAGAGAGAGAGAGAGAGAGAGAGAGAGAGAGAGAGAGAAGCCAGCTGGTGAGGTAGTCACCCCTCTAGCATCACCAATCAGGCGATCGTGTACTGGTGTAGGCGCTGTCTACCATCACTTCCCCGGGACCTCCAGCTGACGGGGACTAAAGACCCTCATTAATCCGCACTTTTTACATCGCCAACAACGCGCCTCATTTATAAAGCATCACATTTTACCGTGTGGCCCATAAGTCAGTGGCGGCCACGCAGCCCTATCTCGATCACTTGATTACTGGCCCAGGGAGGTGACTCTGCTCCACCTCGTGCCGTCACCAGTCCCGCTAATGTCACCCCCATCTACACACACACACACACACACACACACACACACACACACACACACACACACGGAGGCGCAATATTCTTCATCATGTTTGCACCATCGACACAACAGGAGAAGGGGAGAGCAGTCTACGCAGCTGAAAACGATGTCTTCATTACGCACACGATCAAATATTTAGCGTCACCAAGTGTCAACATTAATTCTTAAGTGTACTGAAGCATACAGGTCTTGGGGGGGGGGGGGGGGGGGGGGAATCCTCGCAAGTCTGTCTTCCAGCTTCCCTCGCACGGTGCTCTCTCCTCTTGCCTCGATTATTATACTTCGCTGAAATGTAAAATTTCAGTGCAACAATAAATAGATTAGCTCTCACAAACGACAAACAGGAAGTATGTTCCTGCAGTAATAGTGCGAGTAAGCAAGGGTGGGCCGTTTTGATATCTGTTTCTTTCCCTACACGTCGAAGCTTTGGAATTCTCTAACTCTCATGCCTTTCCCAATAACCATGAACTGGCACATTTCAGAGGATAGGTATTTCACTTCCTCCAAAATTCGTAAATACTTTCCCTTGTCTTTCTTTCTCCATTTCACAATTCTCTCTATATTTCAACTAAGGCCCGGCCTTGATGTGGACTTTCTGTCCATGACTGGAACCTTCAACATAAAAAAAAAAAGTGTTGGGGGTCACTGTCATATGGAACGACTGCAGAGGTTACCAGAGTTACATCGGTGAGGAACAACCCGTCCCCCTTCCCACTCGCTTCCTACAGGTATCTTCATCAATTTTTCAACTGACATAGAAATTTCTAGGCTTTCCAAGACCCCCTCTTCACTCCCTTCCAATGGCGTTTGGGCTACGGCGTCTTCCACTGTGAAAGTAATTTTGAAACTTGTCATTCAGTTTCTCGCATATCCCTGCCTCCTCCTCCACAGCTCTGGCCCCCCTTAGCCTGATTACCTGACCTTTAACAAACCACCGACTCCTGATGAACTTATGGAAAAGTTTCGGATCACCTTCTGTCGTGTTCAAAATATAATCTTCAAAGTTTCCGTGTTCCTATATCCCTGAAATGCTGGCTGGTTGTGGCGCCGCCTGTTTCCTCTCCACAGTACATCCTTCAGCTCTTGTGGTATTTGAAATTTTTCACTTAATCACCTCTCTCTCTCTCTCTCTCTCTCTCTCTCTCTCTCTCTCTCTCTCTCTCTCTCTCTCTCCCTTACCTCTGTACTTCCTAAAGGCAACAATGTTCCTATTCGTTCACTGGAAATTTCACAAAGCCTTTCATCATAATGATCCACGTTATAGGTACAGCACACATGAACTTCGTTACCCAAATTCAATTCCCAAAGAAACTCTAGACTTCTGTGTAGTTTCCATGATTGTACCTCCTCTCCCAGCCTGGCTCGCACGTATGATCTTCTCATTTCCTCATTTACCGCTTAATGACACCCAAGCAATGAATGATCACTTTTCCAACAGGTGTATCACATCTCACAGTCTCAGTTTCCGATGCTACTACATGCAAAGATAAGAGCTAGGACGTAGCAGCCCCTCTGATTCCACTGTGCTTAGCGACACGAATAATACAGGAAACTTGTGTTTCCATGACTCTCTATCTCCATGAGGTTCCGACTTCTTCCAGTCCATCCCTTTATACTTGACCCCCCCCCCCCTCCCCCAGTATCAGGACAATATCGACAGTGAAGAGCGCATGTCTCACTGCTATTACAGACTATCACGATAGCTCCTTCAATGTTACACTTGTACACTGGATCTGGTTCTCTCAAATTATTTGAAGGATTGTATAATTATCAACACCACAATGAAATTCCTCCCTGCATCAACGAACCATCCAACAGTAATGCCCAGAAACTTTATCCTAACACTCATCAAGAGAACGAATCTCCCCTCTTACTACTTGTTGTCAATGTGGAGAGATTAGTGTTGGATCTTATCACATTAGTAAGTTGTGTCTCTTGTACTCTATCATCATCAGGTTTTGTCTCTGTTATCCCCATTTCGGTCTATGAATTCTAGCTCCTTTCCCTTTACTATCAGTCCACCCGCATTCATATTGATCTTTATTCTTACATTCGAATCACTTAACGTTCTCAACCTCTCTAAGGTAGTGACGGGCCTGTTCTGCCCTCGAAGTCTCCCGTTAACTTCGCCTTCTGACTACATTTTTCCCAACCTCCAATGAATAACCCTCTGAATTCCTCCCGACTCTCAAGTGTCTCAGCCAGCTGAAGACCCTCCTGCCAACAAAACTCCGTAGTGATGATAAAGCGTCACTGGTCGACCTATTACGTCTTCACTATATTTCCCAATCATCTTGGTTGTCTAAAAAATGGTGCTCGGGAGGTATGAAACCTCTAAGTCTGCATCTCTTCCCTCTCCATCCTTTCCTGTCCAAGAGTCACGAATGACACGTCTCCCTCCCTACCTTGCAGTTCCACCTATGTTTTTTGTTTGGAGGTTTGTTACCCCCTTAGGGTCGAGCTCAATTCAAGTTGCTGAGTTGGGTCGATGGTCTTTCAAAGCAGTAACCACCAACAGCCTAGTCGACCTGGCACACATCGCAAACAATAATCCCACGGCTTCTTAAACTTCTCCCCTTTGCCTCCCATAGTGCTTCTGATGGCTTCAAGAAATATGCTGAAATAGTTTTGGGCCAAAGATGTTCAAAGAGTTTTCTCATTTTATACTTACCTTTTGATTTTTGGGATAGTACTTTCCTGTGGTCCATGCATGTCGTGCCAGTAGGGGACTAATTTTCAGTGCAGGGTGGGAACCATACCTTCCAGGATTTTCCAAGCGTAAATAATGACACATCTTTTCCGTTTGCACTCTAGAGAGCACAGCCTTAGTGATTTCGGGCATTTTAAATAGTTCAGCTCCTTTACTGTGTCAATACGGGCTATGGAAGATCTTTGCCCTTTCTAATCGTTCAGTTTCGCCCAACTTGAAAGATAACGTTAGTACACAGCAGCATTCTTTTCAAGAATGTTTATCACCTCAAAGAACGTCATCACTGACTTCTTCTTGTAATGATCCGAAATATCAAGTCTACCATCTTTGTGGAAGTCGCAACCACTGCTTCTGTGTGTTCGCTGAAGCAAGTAGGGTCGTCAGACATTCTTACTTCGAGGTCTTTCGCATATTTCAATCGTGAAATGACAGCGTCTGTGTCCGTCAGTGTTCAGTAATGTGTTTAGTATCTTCACTGTCCCTAACCCGCTGGAGTTGGAACTTATCCCAAGAAAGAAAGTTGCTCTCGATTGCCTTGTGGAAGACTTAGTTAACGGCAGTCTGTAGTGTCTCAGTGTCTCTAACTGACGATGCGTTTAAACTTATTATAACGTTCCCTGAAGAGGATGATGTGAACTGACTCGTGTTTACGTCCGTGTCAAATAAAAGAAAGGAGGAGCAGAAGGGTTGCGTGTACGGTCCTTGTAGAACTGAGTTTTTTTTTTGTTTTGTTTTTCCCGTGAGACACAGGAAACGGCCTGATGTACAGCAACGCTTCGCATTTTGTTGGTTCAATAGTTGTATTGCCATCCTCTAATTTTGCCGGTTATTCACAACTTCCATTTATAGAAAGCTTTAGCGAAGTCTGTGTATATCACGTCCACAATCATCGTTTGTTCTCCAGTGCCTCTATAATCTTATCATGATCAAATATCTGAGCGAGAGAAGATCATCTCGATACAAAGCCATATGGTCTTGGGTTATGGGGATAAGTCGCTTCCATAAAAGTGGTCAGTTTACATGTGGTGTGGAACCTTCTCGTAGACCATAACAATGTACGATATGACATGGGTAATGGCGCTACCCACTTGTTAGCTACGTCCTGCTTCATCACTCTCCAAATCTCGAGTTTCTCTTCTAAATCTTCTTTTCCGTCGTCATGCACTTACCCCTGAACACTTGGCACTTTTCTCAACCTTTCATGGAACACACGAAGTATTTCTCTGATTCTCTTCGTCTCCAAGAGCGTAAAATACATTCTTTGACGCTTTGGTTAATAGTCTATTACGTTCCAGTTTCAGTATTCACAGATTCCTGTTCATCAACATCAATGAAGAGCCTCCGATTCTGTCGTTCAGCCCCCAAGAACTTGTTCCAGTTTCGTGTCTCACATTTCAAAGTGTTGTTCTTCTTTCGCTGGCGTGTCTTAGGGACACACTCCCGACCTCCTCAACAAGGCGTTAAACTTCCTTCCTCCGACAATTTTCCTTCTGGAATCATGTATTCCCTCTCGGGTCGCCTCCCACGATCATTGATAACATTTCCTAGTTCCTCAATCATCTCCTTCCTCTGACGACCCTTTCCATGGTCTTTGACTGGAGGCCACAGTTTCACGACTCATTCATTCATAGGCTGTGGCATCTCATCCAAATTCTCTACTACTGATGACAATTTCAACCACATTATGGTGTCAAATGATTTGTCTTTTTTCTTATTCTTCCTTTCTTCTTTCAATTGAAATAGGAATGTGTGTGTGTGTGTGTGTGTGTGTGTGTGTGTGTGTGTGTGTGTGTGTGTGTGTGGGTGGGTGTGTGTGTTTAGCAGTGAACTTTCGCACATCAGGGTTCTTGTGTAACATTCATCTTGTTCTTATGTATACCAGCTTACGTATGCCAGTGTTCCTGGAGATCCTACAGTATTCAGTTAATGTATACTTTCTTTATTCATACATATTCGCGATTTCCCGCGTTAGCGAGGTAGCGTCAAGAACAGATAACTGAGCCTCAGAGGGTATAATCCTCACTTAGCCCCCTTCTCTGTTCTTTCTTCTGGAAAAGTAAAACAGGAAGGGAGGATTTCCAGCCCTCCGCTCCCTCCCCTTTTAGTCCTCTTCTACGACACTCAGGGAATACGTGGGAAGTATTCTCTCTCTCTCTCTCTCTCTCTCTCTCTCTCTCTCTCTCTCTCTCTCTCTCTCTCTCTCTCTCTATATATATATATATATATATATATATATATATATATATATATTCATATATATATATATATATGATGAAGTAAAATATACTGTCGTTACGCAAACATGACCGTTGAAACAACACTTCATGATGACATGATTTGTCTTCTAATCCAATGCAGTTTCGGCTTTTCACAAACCATTCTCCACTGTGGTTTTAGCCGTCATTATATATAATATATATATATATATATATATATATATATATATATATATATATATATATATATATATATAATGACTACAAAGACTTTGAGAAATAAAATATAATTCTAAATACAATATCAACCTGACGGTTTATTATATATCTTCATAACCGTCAGAAATGAAGAAAGAAAAACAAAATCGTCTATAAAAGCTGTTTGCCCAGCCAAATCAGCCAACCAACCCAACGAAAAATGAAAAAATTCTGTAACGTCAGAGGCGACGTGGCTAAAACCTACTGGACCCGTGTGGAATACTCTCCTCCAAACATTCACCAAATATATATATATATATATATATATATATATATATATATATATATATATATATATATATATCTATATATTCCTATGAGTCCACTGGGAAAATGAAACACGATAAGTTCCCAAGTGCACTTTCGTGTAATAATCACATCATCAGGGGAGACACAAGACAAAAATATGTCACTTGATATACAACGAAGAGACGTAGCTAGGACGCCCTTTGGTAAACATGTGACTACCCGAATGGCGGTCGGGTGCGTTCAAGTCTGGCATCAAGCGTATCATAAACGTAGTATGTGGACAAGAAGTAAGGACTGTTTACAAAGTTTATCAACAATAAAGCTATGCAATTTGTACAGACCTTCACTAATATCAATGTTACAATTCCTTGTGTATTTAATAAAAGAAGATTCAATGATATTTCTCGTGGCAGAGGAGTTAATAAGTGAGATGGCATTACTCCAGTTAATACAGTGATCATAATTTTCAACATGATTAAACAAGGCATTTGATTCCTGTCCTGTGCTTATACTGTAATTATGATGCTTAAATCTAACCAAAAGCTGTAATTATTACACGAAAATGCACTTGGGAACTTATCGTGTTTCATTTCCTATTGGACTCATAGACAGCTAGAGACAGTGTGAACGAATGTGGCCTTTGTTGTCGTTTCCCAGCGGTGCCTCGCGGGGAGGGAGCATTTTATGCGTGGCGGGGTGGCGACGAAAATGGATGAAGGCAGCAAGTATGAATATGTACATGTGTATATATGTATATGTTTGCGTATGTGGGTGGGTTGGGCCATTCTTTCGTCTATTTCCTTGCGCTACCTCGCTAACGAGGGAGACAGCGACTAAGTATATATATATATATATATATATATATATATATATATATATATATATATATATATATATATATATATATATATATAATCCCTGGGGATAGGGGAGAAAGAATACTTCCCACGTATTCCCTGCGTATCGCAGAATGCAACTAAAAGGGGAGGGAGCGGGCAGATGGAAATCTTCCCCTCCCCATTTTAAATTTCCAAAAGAAGGAACAGAGAAAGGGGCCAAGTGAGGGTAGTCCTTATAATGCTCTGTCCTTTTGGTCTTAACGCTACCTCGCTAAAGCGGGAAATGGCAAATGTATGTGTGTGTATATATATATATATATATATATATATATATATATATATATATATATATAATATATATATATATATATATATATATATATATATATATATATATATATATATATATATACACAGGTTTATGAGTGCGTGTGAATATGTCGACAGGTGTGGAGCAGGGGTTACTGCTGGGAATTTTCCTTATTGCAGCCGAGCCAGTGAGGGCTGACACAAGCCTACTACCCCTCTGTGCTCTCCTCAGCCTTCCCAGGATGAACATCCCACACACTCGACCCAATTCCAGAAGTGTGACATCCCCTCGACGTAGTACCGTACTGAGGTGCTAGCATTAGAACAGTGTGCCTCCCACCCCCTGTTACCAGACTGTGGCTCAACAGCGGTGATAACACACTTTTTACATATAAAAAAATAACCCTAATAAAAAAGCGGTTTGTTGAAAAGTTAGTGAATACATGGCAGCGGAGCACCTAGCTGACGCGGGAGGACACGGGTTCATGGCACGCTCCCGGGCCTGTCGCAACTCCATCGATCGGGATTTTATAAGCAATGGAAGGCTCCTCTTTTTCTCTTATTTTTTTTTTCTTACGTCGTTTATACATTCTTTGTCGAGGGTTTCGAGGACTAAGACCTTAGTACAGCGTGGTTGAGCGTGTAGGCAGAGAGCTCGAGCAACGGACCAAAAACTATCGGGTAGACGAAGATCACAATACACCATCACAGAGGAAATACCGAGACATTATTGAGAAAGACGTGTGCAGCCAAGGACCTGTGTCTGCTCTCAGGGTTTTCCCTCCTCCGTCCCTCCCTCGTCCTCCTCCTCGAACCTAGTACCAAATACACCACACAAAAGTCTCATCACACCACGAGCCTCCAGATTAATGTAACCCTCCACACGGTCATTAATAGAGTCTTCTACTTGAATAATAACATAGATCTAACTGGGGAGAGAGAACAACAACTCACCTGTTCGATACGGGAGATATTAGGAATTTCAAACTAAAGTTTCATACAAGAGGAGGGAGGGTCGAGGCTCTTAGAGGAGGGTCGACTCTCTTAGAAGAGGATTTAGTCTCTTGGAGGAGGATCGAGTATCTTAGAGGAGGGTCGAGTCTCTTAGAGTAGGGTTTAGTCTTTTAGAGGAGGGTTTAGTCTCTTGGAGGAGGGTCGAGTCTCTCAGAGGAGGGTCTAGTCTCTTGGAGGAGGGTCGAGTCTCCTGGTGGAGGGTCGAGTCTCTTTATAATGAGATACACGAGACGTACAAGATGTGGCAGCAGAGACAGCGCCTGATGCTGCTACCTTCACGTCCCACGGCACCGTCAAAATCGCCTCCACTTGCTACACAGTGCAATGCATTCCCACTGCAAAACCTGAGACAATATGCCAATCATGACATTATTCAACCACAGGAGCACGACGGTATGACCATTCAGCACGACAGTACGACCTCTGAGCACGACGATACAACCAGGCCCTCGACCTGCCCTAAAGGGTCAGGTCAGATGGTCACATCACACTCGCATTTGCGAGCCACGTCGTTATAGTGGCTCGTCCACGTGATCAGACAAAATTCACCTGCGATAAGCAGCTTCACAGTGTCCTGTTCCCTGTACACACCCTTGTCTGGCTGATTCCCACCAGAACCTCTGCCACATACCAAAACCTATGGTGGTGGTGGTGGTGGTGGTGTACATGTACTACTGAACCTGCGTTTCCTCTGTTCACCATATGGTCCAAGCAGACTCCCGGCAATTCAATCTTGCCAAGAATGCAGGAAACAACGACGTAATTTCTTCATACCATGTCATTTAGTATTCAGACATGGAGCTACACATTTTACATAGGCTATGTGCCACAGTAGAGTGAAGTGGCCTGTGCAGATCTGGGTTCGGACTCTTCATATAATAGTTCGCCGCCACACTTCCCAAAATGATGTTTCCGGCTACACACTATAAATTCAATTCCAAATTTGACCAAACAAGAGAAAAAAAGGTCATTTGTAAACGAGACAAAATTTGGCGGCAGTCAAACCCAGGAGGCAGAGGAGTAACCACTGAGAGCGATGGGTCACACGAGGCTTACCACAACAGTACCATCAGTGACTTGATTTGTGACGGTATCCCCCCAGGCAAGTTCATTGTGGACCCCCATGTTCACGCTGTGAGCGGTAGCGCAAGTGAGTGAAGACCCCTGACGACCTGGATGCCGGGACGAGCTGCGAGATCAGTGTACGAAGTACTTCGAGTACACACACACACACACACCTCCACACCCCGAGGTCTTCCATGGCAACCCTAAGCCTCTGCAGTGCACAATAATATCGTCCTCGTCATCCAGGCAGAACAAGCAAGGTGAGGGAAATCATTTATATCTTTCTACAAAAGAAAAGAAATTTGTCTTACCAAAATACTGGCCAAGCGCCACAAGGAGGGTGGAAGGTACAGAAGTTGCCAGCAGGATAAACAATGTTAGCCGGCCAAAGTTTTAATTAGCCATTGGTAGTTATTCTGGGGCAAATGCGGCAAGAAATCCTGTGTAAAGGCACACCATTCCTGGATTCCAAGTACGAGAACAAGGTGAGGAGGTGCGGGAAGAGGGGAGCGTTGTGGGGAGGGCGAAGGTAAGAGGTCATAAGAAGGGTAGGTGTTAAGGTAACAGCGAGGACAAGAGGTACAATAGTAGCATTGAGAGGTTGAGTGGCGGACCAGGGAAGGTGGCAGAGGATTTCATCACCTTCCCGCCAGACGCAAAGAACCAACGGTGCCACTCGGACACCATCACATGAGCGGCGACGTCGAGAATACACTGTGCAGACGAACTGGGCCACAATGAGCGGATTATGTGACTACTTACATGACGACTGAAGTACTCACAAGGCAACACCACAGGGGAAATGTTTCGTCATATCTTCTGACGTATAGCAAAGATCACATCTGACCTCACTGGATCTACGAGGTATGGCGGTGTGGGATAGACCAGGGCAGCTGGCTGAGGAGGGAAGGGAATGAGGGCAAGACCAGGGCAGCAGGCTGAGGAGGGAAGGGAATGAGGGCAGGACCAGGGCTGAGTTGGACAATGCTGATGGGATATAATGTAAGACAAGATGGTTCCAAGTAAGTAAAAATCAAAATCTTTTCCTACGACTGACGCTCAAGTGACCAAATCTTAACCACCTGAGAGATGCCATTTCACCTCCACATCCGTGGATTTCAGTACTCTTCGCTGACCTTAGGAGACCACAGACGGAAGAGAGATGCTCTAATATACGCTTGGATTTTCCTCAAAGGTACGGATCCTTATCTGCTCTAGAGAACTGTTTCCTGCAGACACTACAGGCATGGAAGACTCTGTAAATCGAAAGATTGATAATCAAAGTAAGAGAAAAGAGCCTGAACGGTCCAAGGTCAAAAAACTAATACAATACCTGCAGTCATCAGAAACATTCCGGTCTCTTCAGAAGAGGAATTCAAATAAGCGTCTGCATATACGTATGACTGAGTATATCAGACCCAGCTAGGATGTGGTGGCTGAGTAAGCCTTCAGCAGCCCTGGCTGGCAGCTTGGTCGAGGACCATGCTGTGTAGGCAGAAGACATCCGTTGCTACCGTGAGGTATACTTGAGGAAAGACAAGGGCGTAGGACAAGACAAGGGAACGATGAACAAGACAACATTGAGTGTGAAAAAGCTGGGGATGATCATGACAGAGGAGCAAGAGAGGAGATAACAGATCAAAGGAACTACAGGCAAACGTGGAGGAAAGGCCAAAGTGGTGGAACAAGAGACAAGAGCGAACAGTAACATAAAAGAATGACGGACCAGGAGATAGAGAGACACAGGAAAGCGAAGGGTAAATCAAAGGAGTCGGGAGCAAAACAAGGAACTGGATCTCCACACAAGAAGGATGATTCCTCGCTAAGACAACCGCTGGGTCATACAGGGGAGGGGAGTGAGAAGCAACAGAAAGGAGTAAGTACATACAAAGGTTTTCACTGTAGGTCAAGACATGGAACCGAGGGGTCATGGTAAAGACGTAAGGGTCAGCGAGGAGGTGCGGAACAAGTGCTTGAGGGCAGAGGAAAGGAACGGAAGGTCGACCGTCGGCACAAAGACATGAAGTTCACTGCCAGAAAAAGAAGCGAGGGTCAACATGAAGGGAGTGAGTGAGGAGTAAAAAAAGAGCGATGAAAAAAAATCTGAGAATATGGTCCAAGGAAGGACCTGAGATAGAAAACCCGGACCAAGATAACACTCAGGGCTTACATGGAAGTGAGGTGAAGACCAAATGGTCTTCGGAAAAGGTAACCACAAGTTTTATCACAGTAATTTTCCCCCATACTGGCATGCAAAGGTGCAGAGCAGGTGAGGCGAGGCGAAAATATGATGCATGATAAACTGAAGCCAAAAGCTAACAGCTTAATGGCTGGAGGATCGGAGGGAATGTCATGCACGAGCAACGAACCAGGAAGGCGTGGAATGTCAGATAATGTCATGCACCAGCAACAAGCCAGGAGGGTGAGAGGCCTGTGTCAGGATAATGAGGCTCGGGGCAACAGTTGGCCTTAACAGCGGGACGCAAGCAACGGCCACGTCCTGGGGTTGTCTCACGCCCGCCAAGGGAGACCTGGGAACACCGTGCAAACCAGGTAGTTCAACCTCGGTTATGTCCAGGAGACGAGAGGGAAGGTCAACATCAAGACGATCCTCATTGGTTGGTTGGGGGGATGACGGGAGGATATTTACGAGGGCAATGTTTGAGTGTTGCAATGGTAGGTGATGGCGGTGGCGACACAGAGGCGAGTGCTGGTAATGAGCCCCCAGCCTGAACATATCACCGGCCGTCATCGTAAGATTTACCACCACAACAACAAAAAAACACGGAACGCTAACGTGCAGCAGCGAGGAGGAGGAGGAGCAGGAGGAATCATACCACCGGCAGCCACGTCTGCCCGCGAGCGGTGCCGCTGCCTCCTCGCTACGGCTCGCCCTCCAACCTCTCGCCTCCACTACTCCAGTATGTACAGCACTGAACACGTGACTGGAGCACACTCGCCTCCCGTAAGAGCAAGTAATCCAGATGAACAAATGACTCCCTCCCAGTGACCCTTCACTTCAAACTCCGGCATCAGCACTAAGAGAGAGAGAATGTGTGTGGGTGTGTGTGTGTGTGTGTGTGTGTGTGTGTGTGTGTGTGTGTGTGTGTGTGTGTGGGTGTGTGTGTGTGTGTGTGTGTGTGTGTGTGTGTGTGTGTGTGTGTGTGTGTGTGTGTGTGGGACACCTATGCATACACAAACGGGGTACTCATCCATCTACCCCGTGCTTACAATGGTTCCTCTACCTCAATGAATCTCAATTCTTTACCAGTAATATATTACTGGAGACCACGAATACATACACACACAAAAAAAAAGACGGAGACTCAGACGATACAGTTGGGCAATTATCTGCTGACATCTACGGCAGACAGACGCGTACACCTTCATCGTCCACGTACTAAAACGTACTCTTCATTTTATCTTCATCTCACCTGACGGGGCTTCGAGGTGATCTGAACAAACCGTGAGCTTCAGCTGGGTCCACTGTGTCCCGCCTGACTGGTACAATGATGAATAAAACATGTAACACCAACATCTGGACTGTTTCTAGCCAAGGGACGTGATCTACAAGCTCTTCCCATTATCCATCACACGAAGTGTGTTGTGCTGGGCGTTGGAGACCCTTCCTGACGGGTCGTATAGTGACGGCACTTGTTGCCGAACATTTAGAGGTTCAGTTTGCCAGGCTACAAGATATGTCATTAACAAGACAAAGCAGGTAGTCGACCAGCGAGAGTGTATAGCAGTATATGCGAATACCAGACAAGCGACAGAGGTGGGCTGAGGGGCCCATGTACTTAATGTACAAGCACATATACCCACATATATGTATAAAGAGAGAAGAGTATATGTAAGTCAAGTCACGGTGGTGAAGTAAGAGATCTATGTATTGAATATATAGAAACACACACAACACAGGTTTGGTCTGAACCCACACACATACAAATGGGAAGCTATGTAAGTAAATTTACATGGATGGACCCTGGACACCAGTCTTCAGAACATGTACACTGCATGTTGGGTCGACACATTGCGGTACGGGAGTCATCAGGTCACTTGGTGGCAACACAGGTGTATGCAGGTCATCTGGCACCAGGTGGTAATAAGAGCCAGTTCACTTACTGGCAACAAAGGAGTCAACACAGGAGTCAGCAGGTCGGGCAAAAAAAAGAGCCAGAACATTACCTGATGGGAACACAAGAACCAGTGGGCTCATCAGATACCAGTATGGGAACCATCCACTCACCTAGTGACAGCACAAGAGCCAATATATCATCTGATAGTGGCAAAGGAGCCAACAGATCTAGTAGCGACACTGGAGCCCGCAGGTCACCTGGTAGCGACACAGGAGCCCATAGGTCAACTGGTGGTGGCACAGGAGCTAACAGACCAATTGGTGGCTGCACAGGAGCCAACAGGTCATCTGGTAGCGACACAGGAGCCCACAGGTCACCTGGTGGCGGTACAGGAGCCACTAGATGAGTGGTGGCGGCAGAGGAGCGCAGAGATCGTCATCGAACAGAAGATGGGTGTGAGGGCATCGGGTGACCTGGTGGCGCATGAGACAAGAGACGCGGAAGTGGGCACCTGGCCGACATCCCGAGCTCCTCCCGTCTGGCGAGTGTCTAGGACGAGCGCCCTGCCTGCCTGCCTGCCTGCCTCCCTCCCTCCCTCCCCTCACACAGCTCAGCCTCTTGAGGTGCCACAGGCCGGCCCTAGCCCTCCTCATTTTGCCCGAGTGGTCAGTATGTCACATACACCATGAGAGCCTTGATGAGCATATCACACATACAGTGAGCCGTGATGAGCGCGTCACACGCACCGTGCTAGGCATCTTGAGCACGCCCCATACACACACACACACACACACACACACACACACACACACACACACTATGAGAACCGTCGTTAAGCACGTCAAACACACGGCAACATGCCTCGGTCCCGTACTTGGCAGCGTCACACATACACTCACATCCCTGCCCCGAGCGCAAGTCATCTCTCCTAATGAAGATTTTGGAGTCAAGTTGTCCAGTGTGTCGCGAGCCTTCATTACCGTGCTAACAAAGACCTCTTTCTTCCAACCGCCCAATTAGTCATCAACACCTTATATGCGACGGGGGTAAATACCCAGCTATATACCCGGTACAGAGGGGATAATAGCTTCAAAAGATCCGTGGCAAACTATCAATGACAGGATGTCACACTCCTCCCCAACGTAAAACCACGGAACATAGCTTGCTCTACAACTCGACTATTTTCATTGTTTCGCAATATTTTCAGCTTTGCATACTGCTGTTATAGAGGCTTCACACTGTAGCGCCAGCCTCAAACGACGCCCTCTTAAGCATGAAGGTATGGCCCATGGATACAGTGGCTTGGTCTTGGAGTGGTAAGGTCTCGCTCAAGGATCGTAGTGTCCTGATCAAGGGATTTAAGAGGTAAATAATGCAAAAATGGGTCGTCATTCGTCCAACTTCCTCTCTAGCAGCAGATATAACACATGCATCAACATGCCCTAATCCGGCCCATCTTAAATGAAAAGACAAACGAAAATACGAGATGAAGAATGGGGAAGAATAAAGCTACTTGAGTTACACCAAATTTTTAAGAGTGAGAAGATTTCAGGAGGAAGGAAATATAACGGTCAACCCTCGTGTGGCTGGTCTCCACACACAAACTATGATAACAGTATGATAACATCTGAGCGGGAGGGTCAGGTTGATGTGTTCTGCGCAAAGAAACGTTAAATACTCGCGACATTCGAAGCCCATGACTGGTTTCCGCCACAACCGGGTTGACCTGGTTTACACTGTGACATATAACGTGTTCAATCTCTGAAGCATCAAGTGGTTGTGAAGAAATAAAGGAGAACAAAGTTTTTTATTCAGCGGAGTGCCAGGGTCAGCTGACCTGGGGAAATTTTCCGAACGCCTCGAGGTGCTGCCACCAAGAGGAGCAAAGTGCAAGAAACGAACTAGAAAAAGTGTGATGCTGCATCTTTCAAGCTTCAGTTGTATGAAATGGTACAGTTACTTGTTAGAAAAACGTTGGGGAAACACCGAGTAAAGTAAAGCTGCTGGCAACATTCTACTGCAGACTATGTGCAAAGGTCTCCTTAAGCCGAAGCATAAACTAACCAATCAGAGGAAACAACATTCTGGACTTAATCTTCACAAATAATGTGAACCTAATATGTGATATTATCATCTCAAACACTCCTAAACTTTGATCACAATCTGACAAAACAAGCTTGGGTGGTAAACCGTCTAATTAGAACACACGAAACAGTGGGAGTGTTTTCAATAATTTCGGCTATTATAACAGATAAACTGGGAGGATGTGATCAATGAAATGTCTGCGTCGCCATGGGAAACTCTGCTGAGTGCCAAAATAGAGGAGGAATTTGCAAATGACATGACCACTTTGGTACTCCAGACATGCAACAGTCATATACCAGAGGAAAGAAAGCACAAAAGGTTTAGCTAGAAGGAGGAAGACGAGCACTGTACAGAAGGCGAAAAGATGCCACTGTTTAACCAGCAACGGACATAAAACCTATCAAGTGAATTACCGGACAGACACTACAAACTCGAAATGTCATACGAAACACAGGAAACAAAAGAAAAAGCCATAAATAAAACAGTGATAACCCAAAATACTTTTACTCATATGCAGAAGGTAAATCCAGAACCACAACTCCATTGGCCCACTCAAAACATAAGAAGGTAACTTTATAGACGACTGCCAAGAGATGAGAGAGATCCCAAAAAAGCTACCTTTGAATCGGTATTCAACGAACCTAAAACAACACTGAAAATATAGACTTCTTCCTAAACATCACCTTCTTAATACACGAATTCGAAGGGGCCAGTGACAGTATGCCCATGAGCTTAGCCCCAGGCCCGGACTTTTGGATCTGTCTTCATAAAGAAATTTAAATATCTAGCACGTGCATTAAGCATCCTCTGGCATCATTCCCGTGAGTCTGAAAATGACCCACATCGCCCCACTTTAAAAAGGTGGAAGCGAAGCAATCCCAAAAACTGTCGACCGATAGCATTAAAAACGCACGTCGCTAACATCTTCTAAAGAGTTCTCAGAGACCATTATGATAGGTTTGCTGAAGCTCTGAAAACAAAGAAAACTTGCGTAATTTACACAAACGTTGCAAAAAGCATTTGAAAATGTGACCATGGTATCACAGCACAAAAAATGCAAAAGATGGTTATAACCGGAAGATTGGGAGATGGATACATAACTTTTTTTATTAACAGATCACAAAACGTAGCTGTAATCCATGCCATATTCAGTGCCTCCGGAGTAAAAAAGCTCAGTTCCCAAGGGAACTGTACTTGTACCTCACCTGTTCCTCATTCTTGTATCTGACATTGACGCAAATACGAGCCACAGATCCATATCATCCTTTGCAGATGATACAAGAACAGGTATGAAAATCACATCTACAGATGATGGCGAAAGGCTACAGAGAGACATAAACGAAGTGTTTATCTGGGCAACCGAGAACAACAAGCTTTACAGTGGAGATAATTTCACCGGTCTGGGGAAAATGAAGAAATGAAAAGAAACACAGAATACAGGACAAACAGAAACGCAATCACAAACCTGATGAATAATGTGAAAGACCTCGGAGTAATAACGTCTGACGACCTAACCTTCAACGAAGACAACGAAACAACGGTTGCTTCCTGCAGAAAGACAACAGACTGGATTCTGCGGACCTTCAAGACAAGGAAAGAAAAACCAATGATGATAGTATTCTGGTCACTAATTCTTTCACGAATCTAATGTAGCTGCTTTCTGAAATCACCCTACAAGGTGGACGAAACTGAGGGTTTAGAAAGAGTCCACAGATCTTTCACAGTCCTTATCAATGTGGTAAACGAACAAAATTACTGGGATTTCTTAAAAGAAATGAGGCGATGGTCCCTGAGCACAGAAGGGAGAGGTGTATCATTATCTGTACCTGGCAAATCCTAGAAAGTGTGGTTCCCATTCGGAAATAACATCCTTCTTTCACGATAAGCATGGAAGACTAAAATACCACCTCCGAGACCCAACGGTGAGATATGCACAAAAAGAGAACACCCTAAACATCAGGAGCCCAAGACTTCAAAACCTCGCCATCTACCATAAAAAAAACGGCCTAGGATGCACGAAAGAGAAATTCGAGAGTGCGTTGGACAACCAACTATAATGTGTAACAGACCAGCCAGGCTGTGCAGGCTATGTGGGCTGTGATGGTGAAGATTTAGAAAGATATAGGTGGCAATTACGTTCTCGCACTGCTGACTTCAACCATATTACTACTTCCCTATTCTGAGATGCTGCAAAAGTCCAGAATAATAAGACAACAGATAAGTTCTGCCTAAAGAACATGTATCAGTCCTGACCTCTGTACTGAAGTTAAGAAAGGATGGAAAGCAAGTTGGAGTACGCCGAGTGGAATCAGCACCGTCAGAGTGATCAAGGGATAGAGGTTGAATGAGGGCATTTGATGAAGAGAACTCAACGGCTTACCACTACTGACGAGATAACAGGGAGAAGTCGCTCTCACAACGACCGCCGCCATGGAACGACCAGATAAGAAGCTATGCATCAGAAAACAAAGGACGGGGGAGCAGATAGCAGGCACTTATGACACACCAGGTCAAATACCATGGAAAAGTCATCAGCCACGATTAAGACTCAACAAAATCCTTGAGAAAGGAGGACCAGAGATGAGTCACATAGGAGATCCAACCAGTTAGATCCCACCAGGAAAGCCGTATTGGTGACCTGAAAAACTAGGGGTAAAATCTAATGTGTTTACGGAATCGAGAGTTAACAAGTTACAAAGGCTGCCAACCTTCTGTCGTTTTCGTTAAGCTGTTTCCTTTTAAGTTCCTTCTAATACCCATTTCACACATGTACTATCATGAAATAACCGGATGGTCGAAAATCTTCAACGTTCCATTTGCGCAGCAAAAGCGTGTTCGCAGATAAACGCACACAAATACACACAAGCACACACGCACTCCCAAACATATGAAAGCATGTGCCACATGTATAAACATAAACGTAATCAGAGACTTAACCAAGTAATTAAGTAAGCACAGATGTGAGCAGGACGAAAATACATGTACACATGCACACGCACACAAACTTCTATCCAGAGGAATATACACACAAAATTATCAATAGTAATAATAATAATAATAATAATAATAATAATAATAATAATAATATTATATTATTATTATTATTATTATTATTATCATTATTATTATTATTATTATTATTATTATTATTACTATCATTATTATTATCATCATTATCATTAATAATAATAATAATAATAATAATAATAATAATAATAATAATAATAACAATAATAATAATAATGATAATAATAACAATTATAAGCCGATGAGTTAATTTCGTACAGGAAGTAGGGTCGAGGGAGGCAGAGGTGGTGCCTAATTGTAAATTTGATTCTTATGAAAGAAGTGTCTGAAATTATCTGTAGAAACGTATCGCATAAAAAAAATATCATAACCCATGTGAGAAGAGTTTGGTATCCGCAGTGCATGGATGCCTGAGGCTGAACCTCCGTCTCCACCTGCCCATATGAGGTTTGTGACACACCTTCAAGACCCTGAACCAGTAATGATCAGATACGTGTATGGTATGAAGATTATGAGATTCCTGCAGAAAATCCATCCTTCTGTATCATTACTATCCAAAGAAAGGAACAAAAGAAGGAAGCAAACGAGGAATTCTCTTTTTGGTTCTGACCTCTCTTCCTGACGCTACCTCGCAGCAAAGATGAGAAACGGCGAGCAGGATTAGGTGGAATCCCTATATACTGTCACTGTACAAAAGGCAAGAGACTGAGAATGAACAGTGTGGTTTCAGGAACAGCAGACGATGTGTGTATCAAGCGTTTGCTTTCAAGAATGTGTGCGAGAAATACTTAAAGAGAAACGGAATGATTCCTGTTTGGCATTTATGGATCTGGAGAAAGCATATGACAGGGTTCATAGAGATGCCCCGAGGAAGGTGTTACGAATATATATATATATATATATATATATATATATATATATATATATATATATATATATATATATATATATATATATATATATATATATATGGTGTAGGATGAAACCTATCATCTGTGAACAGGTTTTAGTAAAGAAGTAAGGCGTGAGTCTGAATAGATCAAGAGGAGGGTGACTGGTACCACGCGAAGGTGGGTCCTCAGCAGGGTTGTGTGATGCATCAGGCTGTTTAATCTGCTGATGATAGGGTGGTGGGGGAAGTGAATGCGAGGGTATAGGTCTACTGCGATAAGGAGTATGGGCTTGGGGTAGGAGTCAGTTACTGTTTGCTAATGACATGACAGTGGGGCAGATTAAAGTGGGGGAAAGGGCAGAAGTTGCTTTATGAGTTTGGGAGAGTGTACGGAAGGAGAACTTTGAGTGCGAATATGTATGAAAGCAAGAAAAGCACTGTTCAGAGAGCTGGAGAGGATGTGCTGAAATTGTTTGAACATATTGAGAGAATGAGTGAGGAGAGGTTGAGAAAGAGTATATATGTGTCATAAGAGAAAGGGAGAAAAAGGGAGAGAGCAACCTGAAGCTGGAAGGACGAAGTGAGTGAGAGACTGAGTGAGTGTGTGTGTGTGTGTGTGTGTGTGTGTGTGTGTGTGTGTGTGTGTGTGTGTGTGTGTGTGTGTGTGGAGGGGACAGATTAAGTTGAAGCGATGTGGTATACGGGAAACAACGTGCTGTCAGTGGACTGAACCCTGGCATATGAAGCGGCCGTGTAAAACCATGTTAAGGTCTGGTGGTGGACGGGAGCAGGCCATTTCTTGAATTGTTCCTGACGCTACCTCAACGCGAAAACGGCAAGCAATTATACAAGTGTATATATATATATATATATATATATATATATATATATATATATATATATATATATATAACACAGTAAAAACATATCCTCATTAGATTTTGGAAATGTTCCTTAGGAGGCCTAGCTCATCGGCTGAAAAGTCAAGACGTCTACTGTATCTTATTGAGACAACCCTTCTGTAAGTCTAGTATGTGTGTGTACAAGGTAACGTTACTAGTGCGTGACAAATCTTGCTGATGTGATCTATGAAGCACCTCACTGTAAGCTCTGCTTTATCAGTCATCTCTGCCTCAGGCCGATGTCCTCCATGGCCCTATATTTGTGCTCGTAATTCCACTTTGCCTTACCGGTAATCCACCCACGAACTGTACCACGTCTCTGCTTCATTTCTCGCGAGTAAATGCAAATGATGCACCACATGAAGCCGACGTAAAATAACAGCTTTTAATATGTGAATAAATGTATTTGATTCTCCTCTCATTCTCGATTAATGGAAGACGAATAAATATGAGATTCCAGGTTACTAAGTGACACAATTCTTTATTGTTACTGATGAACCAGAACTAGGCGTGTACACACACACACACACACACACACACACACACACCTTCACTACAATATCATGAGGCCTCAGGATAGGATGAGCCTGTGTGTTCTGGCTGCCTCTCCTGGGCGCAGGTCAACGCGGATTACACGGGTCTTGGAGTGATGAAGCAACGGACCACAGAGACAAGACGAGACGAAGCTGCTCGTTTCTTTTTTATACCACTGATCTGATAGTCATGATATATACCGTAACTCTATACAATCACTACCGATCCTAATGATACAGGGTAAGGTTATTACGGTCACTAATCACGCACCGCTACTATATGGACAGCGTCTTCCTCGCTATCATAACTTAAATCATTCTATCCTCACACACTGTACCATCATACCACAATCCTCCTCCGTGCGACCATAAGGCTGAGCTCGGGTACACTACTCCGGTACGGAGCAGACGTCCATAACGGGTGGCGGGGGCCAGACTGTATTCCAGGAACTTGGAACTGTAAAGTCTGGCATGCGACTTCAGGACGCGACATTCAAGACCGTAAATGGGAGGAGGGGGAGAGGAATGGGGTCAGCATAGTGCCCTAGAAGCTACCCACCTCTGCCCCCACTGATGACACCACGAAGCACGTCCAGTAAATGTGGAAGTCCCTGACACCCAGCCTCGCGTGGGACGTGCACAGTGAGGCACATCCGATCAGAAGGATGGACGGCAAGAAGACACGTTCCATCCTCACTCGTTGCGACAAAGGAACTCTGTCCAACGAGAGGAAATCACAATCCAGATACATCCTTCGATAGGACGGTGTTATAAGCACACGCTCTACCATCACTAAGTAAATCACAACGAGAGGACAGTACAATGTCCGGGTGAGGGACACAGTGGTAGCGAGGAAGGCTAGTGACGGGGCGAAGCCAGCCTGGGACAGGAGATCGTGTCAACAAGGCCAATAATCTCCGCGCTGCCTCTGCCACGCTCTGGGGACTGGACACAGCACAAGTGATGGGCCAAACACCAGGACTCCATAATATCATCATGAGGCACAAACCTGTGCGTTACTAACACAGACTATATCTTAAACACTCCCACCAAGGCGGAAAAGGACCCTTGCAATGTGGGGCTTTAGTTATAATCACTTACTTTAACCACTAGATGCCTGCTGTATCATCACTAAATACAATGTATAATATATATATATATATATATATATATATATATATATATATATATATATATATATATATATATATATATATATATACATATATATATATATATATATATATATATATATTTCCTATGAGTCCACGGGAAAATGAAAATGAAAAGTTCCCAAGTCATTTCATGTAATAATAATCATAACAGGAAAGGACAAATAAATAATATAACAGTCAATTGATATACATCGAAAGAGACAAGTCTAGGAACGCCATTTGGTAAACATGTGAATGTCCTATACTCATATATTATATAAGAAAAAAAATGAAAGGATAGTTATAATCAATTTATTTAATTTTTTTTTTGTATATCTTCGTGACTTTCCCTTGGCACTGGTACGCAGAAATCAGACGTAAAAATAACCCAACCCACCCTCCACCCTCCTCATGTAACACGGTACAACAACGTGCCGCTACCATAATATCACCGTTACGAGCGCTTCCTGGTTTACCTACAAAAAACGAATTAAATCAGTAGCTTCAATCCACTACACGATCAACCCCTGTAGTAACCACATGATCTCAATTCACTCATTTCTGCCCGCCTTCAACCCTTGCATTTAATACCTGACACGTTAGCAATCTTTTCACTCCCATTCTCCACTACCTATCCGTCTACAACTTCTCCTGTTCACCTACCTCGACACATTATCCTCTTGTCTTCATCTCAATTTCATGATCATCTCATCCAGTTGCCCAAACCATTTCACAGATAGTTCCACTCTCCTCTCGACACGCCTGTTTTATCTCCACCATTCTCTTACCTTACGTTACTTACTCGATCAACACTCACACTACTTGTCCTCAAACATTCTTTCCGACACATAGGGACCATCTCCTGCCTACATCTATATCACATTAGCCCCGCCCAGGCATAAAACATTTGTTGGGAACGTCTATTCCATAACATACCATTTTTGATTTCGATGGATAGTCTCGATTCCACACATTATTCAAGGTCGCAAAATGCGACCCTCATCGCCTTATGATCCACATTCCGTTACATGGTCATCCCTGTACAGATGCCATCGTCCAAGATATTCTTAGAACAACTACTTCCTTCTTATGTTTTTACCACATATAATGTTAAAATTTACTTCAGTTATTCCAACATCATAACTCCAAATTCAGAGACTTGAACCTCACAGGTCCTACGACTAATAACCTTGTGTCTATTCACACATTTTACTTCACACTTAATTCTTCCACACACTTTACCAAACTCAGTCACCAGCTTCTGCAGTTTCTCACATGAATCAGCCACCAGCGCTGTATCATCAGCGAACAACAATTGACTCACTTCCCAAGCTCTCTCATCCCCAACAGACTTCATACTTGCCCCTCTTTCCAGGACTCTTGCATTTACCTCCTTTACAACCCCATCCATAAACAAATTAAACAACCATGGAGACATCACACACCCCTGCCGCAAACCTACATTCACTGAGAACCAATCACTTTCCTCTCTTCCTACACGTACACATGCCTTACATCCTCAATAAAAACTTTTCACTGCTTCTAACAACTTGCCTCCCACACCATATATTCTTAATACCTTCCACAGAGCATCTCTATCAACTCTATCATATGCCTTCTCCAGATCCATAAATGCTACATACAAATCCATTTGCTTTTCTAAGTATTTCTCACATACATTCTTCAAAGCAAACACCTGATCCACACATCCTCTACCACTTCTGAAACCGCACTGCTCTTCCCCAATCTGATGCTCTGTACATGCCTTCACCCTCTCAATCAATACCCTCCCATATAATTTACCAGGAATACTCAACAAACTTATACCTCTGTAATTTGAGCACTCACTCTTATCCCCTTTGCCTTTGTACAATGGCACTATGCACGCATTCCGCCAATCCTCAGGCACCTCACCATGAGTCATACATACATTAAATAACCTTACCAACCAGTCAACAATACAGTCACCCCCTTTCTTAATAAATTCCACTGCAATACCATCCAAACCTGCTGCCTTGCCGGCTTTCATCTTCCGCAAAGCTTTTACTACCTCTTCTCTGTTTATCAAATCATTTTCCCTAACCCTCTCACTTTGCACACCACCTCGACCAAAACACCCTATATCTGCCACTCTGTCATCAGACACATTCAACAAACCTTCAAAATACTCATTCCATCTCCTTCTCACATCACCGCTACTTGTTATCACCTCCCCATTTACGCCCTTCACTGAAGTTCCCATTTGCTCCCTTGTCTTACGCACCCTATTTACCTCCTTCCAGAACATCTTTTTATTCTCCCTAAAATTTACTGATAGTCTCTCACCCCAACTCTCATTTGCCCTTTTTTTCACCTCTTGCACCTTTCTCTTGACCTCCTGTCTCTTTCTTTTATACTTCTCCCACTCAATTGCATTTTTTCCCTGCAAAAATCGTCCAAATGCCTCTCTCTTCTCTTTCACTAATACTCTTACTTCTTCATCCCACCACTCACTACCCTTTCTAAACAGCCCACCTCCCACTCTTCTCATGCCACAAGCATCTTTTGCGCAATCCATCACTGATTCCCTAAATACATCCCATTCCTCCCCGACTCCCCTTACTTCCATTGTTCTCACCTTTTTCCATTCTGTACACAGTCTCTCCTGGTACTTCCCCACACAGGTCTCCTTCCCAAGCTCACTTACTCTCACCACCTTCTTCACCCCAACATTCACTCCTCTTTTCTGAAAACCCATACTAATCTTCACCTTAGCCTCCACAAGATAATGATCAGACATCCCTCCAGTTGCACCTCTCAGCACATTAACATCCAAAAGTCTCTCTTTCGCACGCCTGTCAATTAACACGTAATCCAATAACGCTCTCTGGCCATCTCTCCTACTTACATAAGTATACTTATGTATATCTCGCTATATATATATATATATATATATATATATATATATATATATATATATATATATATATATATATATATATATATATATATATATATCCAATGCTACAGCGTAGAAATCAAAACACCTGATGACTCCCAGATAAACACTGTTGTGTCTGATTCTCTACGGGGTAGAGTTACAACTCAAGTAGAAGAGTACAGAGTTGTGGATAATCACAACACTGAGTGACTTTCCCTTGTCACTGCCACGGTAGTACTTTCACTGTTACTAACGTTTCAAATAATAAACGATAAATAGATACTGACTTCTACCCTCCCTCGTAACGACGGATGCCAACAAACATGGGTTCGTCTTACCTAATTCATCAGGCCCGTGTGTGGAGGAGCCGCGACACTCCTTGTAACTTACCTGAAATAAAAAAAAAGAAAATATTACAGTAAATACAAGGTAAAGAATACATAATCACATCCAGTGAATAGATTGTACAAGGTAACGAAATATAATCGTCTCCAGCAGCAATGCAGGCCCGGCGGAGGGAACCTGTAGTGGGGTAATATAATTAATTACCTTGCACGGTGTAGGCACCGTGGCCACACGTACTCCAACATTCACGTACAAATTACCTACACCCACGGCAGAAAAGTGAGCCAGAATGAACACTACACATACGACAGTTATCACACTTATTCTTTCAATATATAAAAGGAATTAGATACATGCATCAGGGACGTGGCTTGGCAATCACCCTTTCCCAATATAGAGGACCGGTTAGTTTTCAAACCCTCAACACAGCGCCGGGATGGCCAAATCCACAACGTATTACCTCATTTCCATAGTCGTATTTACGGTTTATCATTACTACATGTATTTCCTTAGGCACTCGTGGTTGTTATGGCCTGTACTAACATAAGAGGGATCTCACTCTCACGTGGAACTTTAATGATAATAACAAGGATTTTCCAGTAGCCAAAGGTGATGAAACATTTTGTGTGAGCGACGGATGGTGACTGTGGACGATAATGACAGATGAATAGTGATGATAATGATGAATGGATGAGGGAATGTGGCTACTCTTCGAGAAGAACGGTAGGAGGAAAGACAAGGAAGGACTGCAGTAGATCTATGGTGGATGGAGGAAAAGAGCGGAACCGGACAGGGACCTCCCATTTCTGGGGGGCTCGTCTCCAACATAGCTTGCTTCAGGGACCAAGCTACGCTGTTGCTTCTATGATCAGCCAAGCTATTTAAGGCAGCAGCCAGCAGACCCACGTATGTACCCACCCACGAGGGTCCGGCTGATCAGAAACACTTTGTAGACATTGATCCACCAAGTTCTCGAGTATCTCAACTCGCAGGTCCATAACATTTCTAATATTTGCAAGCAGAGCGTTGAAAAGCTTAACAGAGTGTTTGCTACAGCAGCAGCAAGACATGGTGGTAACTACAGAAGCACCAACATTATGGTAGTGTTCCCGCACCGAAGACATGGTAGTGTCCACAACAGCGGGAGGACATGGTAGTGGTCCCTGGAGCAAGACAAGGCTGTGGTCCCTAAAAACAAGAGCAGCAACAGAGACACGGTAGTGGTCCCTGACGCGGGAGCAAGATATGATAATGGTCTCACCAGCGGCAACGCGACATGGTAGTGGCGCCTACAGCAGCAGCACCAGCAAGTCATGGTAATGGTCGCTACAGCAATAACAACACACGATAATGGTCCCTAAAGCACGACCACGACGACATGGTAGTGGTCAAGCAGCAGGAACAGAACATGGTGGAGGTCCATACAGTAGGGGCAAGACATTATAATGGTCCCAGCAGCAGCAAGACATGGTAGTGGTCCCAGCAGCAGCAAGACATGGTAGTGGTCCCAGCAGCAGCAAGACATGGTAGTGGTCCCAGCAGCAGCAAGACATGGTAGTGGTCCCAGCAGCAGCAAGACATGGTAGTGGTCCCAGCAGCAGCAGCAGCAAGACAAGGTAGTGGTCCCAGCAGCAGCAGCAGCAGCAAGACATGGTAGTGGTCCCAGCAGCAGCAGCAAGACAAGGTAGTTGTCCCAGCAGCAGTAGCAAGACATGGTAGTGGTCCCAACAGCAGCAAGACATGGTAGTGGTCCCAACAGCAGCAGCAGCAAGACATGGTAGTGGTCCCAGCAGCAGCAGCAAGACATGGTAGTGGTCCCAGCAGCAGCAAGACATGGTAGTGGTCCCAACAGCAGCAAGACATGGTAGTGGTCCCAACAGCAGCAGCAGCAAGACATGGTAGTGGTCCCAACAGCAGCAAGACATGGTAGTGGTCCCAACAGCAGCAGCAGCAAGACATGGTAGTGGTCCCAACAGCAGCAGTAGCAAGACATGGTAGTGGTCCCAACAGCAGCAAGACATGGTAGTGGTCCCAACAGCAGCAGCAGCAAGACATGGTAGTGGTCCCAGCAGCAGCAGCAGCAGCAAGACATGGTAGTGGTCCCAACAGCAGCAAGACATGGTAGTGGTCCCAACAGCAGCAAGACATGGTAGTGGTCCCAACAGCAGCAAGACATGGTAGTGGTCCCAACAGCAGCAGCAGCAAGACAAGGTAGTGGTCCCAACAGCAGCAGCAGCAAGACATGGTAGTGGTCCCAACAACAGCAAGACAAGGCAGTGGTCCCAACAGCAGCAAGACAAGGCAGTGGTCCCAACAGCAGCAAGACATGGTAGTGGTCCCAACAGCAGCAAGACATGGTAGTGGTCCCAACAGCAGCAAGACATGGTAGTGGTCCCAACAGCAGCAAGACATGGTAGTGGTCCCAACAGCAGCAAGACATGGTAGTGGTCCCAACAGCAGCAAGACATGGTAGTGGTCCCAGCAGCAGCAAGACATGGTAGTGGTCCCAGCAGCAGCAAGACATGGTAGTGGTCCCAACAGCAGCAAGACAAGGCAGTGATCCCAACAGCAGCAAGACAAGGCAGTGGTCCCAACAGCAGCAAGACATGGTAGTGGTCCCAACAGCAGCAAGACAAGGTAGTGGTCCCAACAGCAGCAAGACATGGTAGTGGTCCCAACAGCAGCAAGACAAGGTAGTGGTCCCAACAGCAGCAAGACATGGTAGTGGTCCCAACAGCAGCAGCAGCAAGACATGGTAGTGGTCCCAGCAGCAGCAAGACATGGTAGTGGTCCCAACAGCAGCAAGACATGGTAGTGGTCCCAACAGCAGCAGTAGCAAGACATGGTAGTGGTCCCAACAGCAGCAAGACATGGTAGTGGTCCCAACAGCAGCAGCAGCAAGATATGGTAGTGGTCCCAGCAGCAGCAGCAGCAGCAAGACATGGTAGTGGTCCCAGCAGCAGCAAGACATGGTAGTGGTCCCAACAGCAGCAAGACATGGTAGTGGTCCCAACAGCAGCAGCAGCAAGACATGGTAGTGGTCCCAACAGCAGCAAGACATGGTAGTGGTCCCAACAGCAGCAAGACATGGTAGTGGTCCCAACAGCAGCAGCAGCAAGACAAGGTAGTGGTCCCAACAGCAGCAGCAGCAAGACATGGTAGTGGTCCCAACAACAGCAAGACAAGGCAGTGGTCCCAACAGCAGCAAGACAAGGCAGTGGTCCCAACAGCAGCAAGACATGGTAGTGGTCCCAACAGCAGCAAGACATGGTAGTGGTCCCAACAACAGCAAGACAAGGCAGTGGTCCCAACAGCAGCAAGACATGGTAGTGGTCCCAACAGCAGCAAGACATGGTAGTGGTCCCAACAGCAGCAAGACATGGTAGTGGTCCCAACAGCAGCAAGACATGGTAGTGGCCCCAGCAGCAGCAAGACATGGTAGTGGTCCCAGCAGCAGCAAGACATGGTAGTGGTCCCAACAGCAGCAAGACAAGGCAGTGGTCCCAACAGCAGCAAGACAAGGCAGTGGTCCCAACAGCAGCAAGACAAGGTAGTGGTCCCAACAGCAGCAAGACAAGGTAGTGGTCTCAGCAGCAGCAAGACATGGTAGTGGTCCCAACAGCAGCAAGACAAGGTAGTGGTCCCAGCAGCAGCAGTAGCAAGACAAGGCAGTGGTCCCAACAGCAGCAAGACATGGTAGTGGTCCCAACAGCAGCAAGACATGGTAGTGGTCCCAACAGCAGCAAGACATGGTAGTGGTCAGAACAGCAGCAAGACAAGGCAGTGGTCCCAACAGCAGCAAGACATGGTAGTGGTCCCAACAGCAGCAGCAGCAAGACAAGGTAGTGGTCCCAACAGCAGCAAGACATGGTAGTGGTCCCAGCAGCAGCAAGACATGATAGTGGTCCCAACAGCAGCAGCAAGAAAAGGTAGTGGTCCCAACAGCAGCAAGACATGGTAGTGGTCCCAGCAGCAGCAGCAAGACAAGGTAGTGGTCCCAACAGGAGCAAGACATGGTAGTGGTCCCAGCAGCAGCAAGACATGGTAGTGGTCCCAGCAGCAGCAGTAGCAAGACAAGGCAGTGGTCCCAACAGCAGCAAGACATGGTAGTGGTCCCAACAGCAGCAAGACATGGTAGTGGTCCCAACAGCAGCAGTAGCAAGACAAGGTAGTGGTCCCAACAGCAGCAGTAGCAAGACATGGTAGTGGTCCCAACAGCAGCAGCAGCAAGACATGGTAGTGGTCCCAGCAGCAGCAGCAGCAAGACATGGTAGTGGTCCCAACAGCAGCAAGACATGGTAGTGGTCCCAACAGCAGCAAGACAAGGTAGTGGTCCCAACAGCAGCAAGACATGGTAGTGGTCCCAACAGCAGCAAGACAAGGTAGTGGTCCCAACAGCAGCAAGACAAGGTAGTGGTCCCAGCAGCAGCAAGACAAGGTAGTGGTCCCAACAGCAGCAAGACATGGTAGTGGTCTCAGCAGCAGCAGCAAGACATGGTAGTGGTCCCAGCAGCAGCAGCAAGACATGGTAGTGGTCCCAGCAGCAGCAGCAGCAGGAGTAACTGGAGGAGACAACAGAGCAACATTATACAGCTTACCGCCTCCTGTCGCCCTCATATTGCACGTCTGCACCCCCAATATACGACGCCTTTCATGAAGTCCTCCCTTGCCTTACTCCTGTTTCACAACACAATTTCATGCTATATACAGAACGAGTATGTGCTCAAGCGAAAACTTACCATATATGCTAGTGCTCTCTAACATTATATTATATATATATATATATATATATATATATATATATATATATATATATATATATATATATATATATATATACACACACACACACGCGTTTCTAATATACTTTATATCAACTGAAATATTACACAAAATGATGTGGTCTAGCATGTAATTCAGTTGGCCATTATATTAGCCTTCCTTTCTTCCGATAACCAATGCGCAGAAGTAGGGGTAAGAGGGCGCCGCTTACCACGCCAGACTGCGTTATCAGTAATCTTCTAAGGTGCTTAAAATACATGATCAACTCCGCGGAGCCACCAGCGAGAGTGGTCTCTGTTATGTTCCAGCGGCTTAACCTAGATCTTGTTTAGAAAGTCTGGGACGTTTTCACACCAGTCTGCCGCACGGAAGATACGAGGGGAAAGACAACCATTTTCTTATATACCGCAGGTAACAAACACGACCACCGAAGAGACACCCTCACATAGCCCTGTGAAGAAAGGAAAAATAAAAAACTGTTTCCCTAACGCAGTACTAGGGTTACTCCTTGACTGAAGGCGGTGACAAGATGGTGTACGTAAAGTCTTCAAAGCCTTTACGGTAATAATCTCTATGATGATAGACAATCCTATCGTCTACCTCTGTGGACATGCTCGAGGAAGGTCCTTGACTCAAAACGACTAACTCTAAACATAGTTGCCAATAATTCATCCACACTTCCTAGGCAGGTTAGATATTGCTGGCTACAGGATGACATATTCTTGGATAAATATTACATCACGTTACAAACTATGGCAAGCCAGTTCTGTCCCTCTCTTGTATGTAGACAAGCCGAGGAAGTTGACAGACCCACACCGACTAACCCCATACACACAATTGCGAATAATTCATTCATTTCCTTGGCAGAATAAACATTCCCTGGCAGCTAGGTTGACATATTTCGGGAAAACATGTCAGTGTTGAGCAGGGAGGTTGTGCCGGCATCTTGGGAGGAATCAAGTGGAAAAATGACGGAGGTGAGAGGTTATATCACTGAACAATCCCATTCCGCCGTTCTCCGTCCCAACATAACTCGGATTTGTCAATGTCGGGGCGTCTACTACGTGCAAATCAGAGTTCAAGGGTCAATGGCCAGCTGGTCAGCGGCACCACAGCCCTCGCAGTAGCCAGCAGACGAGAGTACAAATCTGCTGATACAAAAAAAAAATGTTTGATCCGAATCGCCCCAGATCTTACACCATTTTCTCGAGAAGTTAAGAATATCCTTATACATCTCACAGGGTGAGGAGGAAGGAAGTGCCTTAGTCCTGTACTTCAACTAACAGTGGATACATACGAAGTAATCACGTTGGAATCTGTCTAAGTACGAGACTTCACAAAGTTCATTCATAAATGCACTTAAAGTTACGGCATGTTTAGTCTCACTGTGCCTGACCTAAATGCATGTATTTTGTTTGGCACATTACACAAACTTGGCACGCAAACTTCACAGATAAATGTTATGTTCTGTCTAATAAACGAAAACACATTCCAACTCTGTACTCCAACGCTGGAGCGTTCTTAAAATGCCAGGCAAAGTTCTAGCATTATAACCAGTTGCTTCTTTAGTGGTCCTGATTACTTAACCTTCCACAGTAATAGTTGTGGTGCACTATGCATGCATGAAATACAAAGTAAAAAAAACCTTTATATTAACCACAATTATCTTTTCTATGTCTCAAACACGAAATACACAAGAAAGCGTAGTCAAAGATCAGTCGGTTCAATATCTGGAGGCCTGGCACTGGGTTCACGTGGAGAAGACCAGACAAAGCTATGACGAATGTCATCTTGCTGGAGGACAGTCATCAATGACGTCTTTCCCTTAAAGGTTCAGGTCAAAGATCAGGTTGTGGTACCCAGGGGTCATACCCTCTTGCTCTAGGGGTTAATCATGTAGTGTTTGGGAGGGTCAACAGTATTAATGACGAGTCCCTGACAAGCTGGCGTGCCCGGATGTGCTGTGAACCACCAACGTGGCCACGTCTCTCCCTACCATGATGAACACGTTCACTCGACCGTCATCAGTCGTCTGCATCACATTTCAGGACCACATAACACGTACTCATGGGAGCCTTTTAAGGGACTAATGCTCTCCAAAATACAGACACACCAATGTCACTCACGTCATTAAGTATATATATATATATATATATATATATATATATATATATATATATATATATATATATATATATATACTTACGACTGTGTTAAGCACTGGCCTTACCAGCTAAGTCAACACGAACGAGCTACCTTACTCAGGAGACGATGTCTTTATAGCTGGAGGTTCCTGCATCTCACAGTCACCCCACCATTACCAAAGGATCCTGAAAGGCCTTCAAGATAATCAAGATACCACGTGATCTACATAGATTCTGCATTTTCCTTTTCAGTCCTGAATGCTCCCGTCACGGAGAAAAGTACTCACCGAGGCCACGCCGGGCGAAAAGAGGAAAAATAGTTCAAGACTTTTGGAGGAAGTGGAAAAACCCGCTTTTTAAAGGTGACAGGTTGGGGCTGTGACGTGAGGTGGTAGAGAGGGGTCTGAAGGTTAGCGTGGTAGGGAACAGCTATCAGTACAACGGCTCATCCCTGACTTGTCAACGGTCACGCGGTAAGCTCGTGACGTAGCAGCTTTATGAGTATCACATGGTCAAGCTGATGGTCGGGGCACACAAGCAGCCAGATCCCTGGAGCAAAAACCAAAATAATACTTATAACAACAAGGAAGGAGAGCCAACAACACTATGGAGTATGGCAAGTGAGTTAAGTTTCAAGGTTAGACTACGAGAGTTGAGAAATTAAACTGATTTTGAATCGACTCTCAAATACGAGAGCATCAATCCATAGAGAGAAGACTCAATCGCTTGTATATCACCAAAGCAACTATTCAGAAGAGAAGAATTGTGGGTACCTGAACTGAACGCCCAGTCTCTCAAAGGCATTCTTATGTATCTCTGTACTGCGGAGTTTCCATGATGGATAAGCTGTTACAGCCATATCACATATGTTTATCGCTCTGAGTGCTGGAATTACTGAGCCATTAGAACGGGAAAAGCTGCGAGGGGCTTTAGAACGAGAAATGGGAAGATGTGGGATATGAGGGGCGTTACACTCATCAACGTTGCCTGTCCTCCTCCTAAAGGAACCCTGTCAGAATCAGTTTACTGAAGCAGATGTGACGAGAAGAGGCACAGATCGAGCAGAGGATGATGGAGAAGATATGAATGTGGATGTAAGCAGTGCTGGAGTCGTGGGCGTAGGAGACCCTTTAGTGATCTGCTGAAGAAATGATATCGTTGAAACAATGAGGGGAGGAGCCAAGCTACGACCCTGAGGAACTCGTATGTTGACAAAGAAAGAGGGCGAGGCTGGTCCATCGCCAAACAGGAAGACAGAGTGGTCAGACAGGGTGCTACATACGACGGAATAAAGTGGAAAAAAAAAGCCAAAAGAAGGAAACTTAGATATCCAACACCAATGCTACACTGTCTCAAGCTTTCCGTCATCAAAGACTACAGCCTATGATTTCTTAAGTCTCCTAGGAAGGATGACCAGAGACATTGGCAAGGGAGGAGAGGATATCAACCGTAATCCCCATGATGGGCATCGAAGAGCTAAATAAAGATTTTGCCCACGTTTACACTTGGTCACAGAAAACGAGCTTTAATGAAAAAACTGTTTAGCTCTTTACAGACAATGAGAACGAGGAACAAACAAATACCAGATGCAGCCAAGCCTCGCTTTAATGTGTCTGAGTGGACTTTGATCAGCTCTGCCCCAACTAATGCCAGGGACCAAAGTACCTCCCCTGCTTCCACGGTTGGTCGATAACATCAGGTAAGACCAGGAGTGTACGACCTGGTCGCATGTCACTTCCTGGTCGATAACATCAGGTAAGACCAGGAGTGTACGACCTGGTCGCATGTCACTTCCTGGTCCGATAACTTCAGGTAAGACCAGGAGTGTACGACCTGGTCGCATGTCACTTCCTGGTCGATAACATCAGGTAAGACCAGGAGTGTACGACCTGGTCGCATGTCACTTCCTGGTCGATAACATCAGGTAAGACCAGGAGTGTACGACCTGGTCGCATGTCACTTCCTGGTCGATAACATCAGGTAAGACCAGGAGTGTACGACCTGGTCGCATGTCACTTCCTGGTCGATAACATCAGGTAAGACCAGGAGTGTACGACCTGGTCGCATGTCACTTCCTGGTCCGATAACTTCAGGTAAGACCAGGAGTGTACGACCTGGTCGCATGTCACTTCCTGGTCGATAACATCAGGTAAGACCAGGAGTGTACGACCTGGTCGCATGTCACTTCCTGGTCGATAACATCAGGTAAGACCAGGAGTGTACGACCTGGTCGCATGTCACTTCCTGGTCGATAACATCAGGTAAGACCAGGAGTGTACGACCTGGTCGCATGTCACTTCCTGGTCGATAACATCAGGTAAGACCAGGAGTGTACGACCTGGTCGCATGTCACTTCCTGGTCGATAACATCAGGTAAGACCAGGAGTGTACGACCTGGTCGCATGTCACTTCCTGGTCGATAACATCAGGTAAGACCAGGAGTGTACGACCTGGTCGCATGTCACTTCCTGGTCGATAACATCAGGTAAGACCAGGAGTGTACGACCTGGTCGCATGTCACTTCCTGGTCGATAACATCAGGTAAGACCAGGAGTGTACGACCTGGTCGCATGTCACTTCCTGGTCGATAACATCAGGTAAGACCAGGAGTGTACGACCTGGTCGCATGTCACTTCCTGGTCGATAACATCAGGTAAGACCAGGAGTGTACGACCTGGTCGCATGTCACTTCCTGGTCCGATAACTTCAGGTAAGACCAGGAGTGTACGACCTGGTCGCATGTCACTTCCTGGTCGATAACATCAGGTAAGACCAGGAGTGTACGACCTGGTCGCATGTCACTTCCTGGTCGATAACATCAGGTAAGACCAGGAGTGTACGACCTGGTCGCATGTCACTTCCTGGTCGATAACATCAGGTAAGACCAGGAGTGTACGACCTGGTCGCATGTCACTTCCTGGTCGATAACATCAGGTAAGACCAGGAGTGTACGACCTGGTCGCATGTCACTTCCTGGTCCGATAACTTCAGGTAAGACCAGGAGTGTACGACCTGGTCGCATGTCACTTCCTGGTCGATAACATCAGGTAAGACCAGGAGTGTACGACCTGGTCGCATGTCACTTCCTGGTCGATAACATCAGGTAAGACCAGGAGTGTACGACCTGGTCGCATGTCACTTCCTGGTCCGATAACATCAGGTAAGACCAGGAGTGTACGACCTGGTCGCATGTCACTTCCTGGTCGATAACATCAGGTAAGACCAGGAGTGTACGACCTGGTCGCATGTCACTTCCTGGTCGATAACATCAGGTAAGACCAGGAGTGTACGACCTGGTCGCATGTCACTTCCTGGTCCGATAACATCAGGTAAGACCAGGAGTGTACGACCTGGTCGCATGTCACTTCCTGGTCGATAACATCAGGTAAGACCAGGAGTGTACGACCTGGTCGCATGTCACTTCCTGGTCGATAACATCAGGTAAGACCAGGAGTGTACGACCTGGTCGCATGTCACTTCCTGGTCGATAACATCAGGTAAGACCAGGAGTGTACGACCTGGTCGCATGTCACTTCCTGGTCGATAACATCAGGTAAGACCAGGAGTGTACGACCTGGTCGCATGTCACTTCCTGGTCGATAACATCAGGTAAGACCAGGAGTGTACGACCTGGTCGCATGTCACTTCCTGGTCGATAACATCAGGTAAGACCAGGAGTGTACGACCTGGTCGCATGTCACTTCCTGGTCGATAACATCAGGTAAGACCAGGAGTGTACGACCTGGTCGCATGTCACTTCCTGGTCCGATAACTTCAGGTAAGACCAGGAGTGTACGACCTGGTCGCATGTCACTTCCTGGTCCGATAACATCAGGTAAGACCAGGAGTGTACGACCTGGTCGCATGTCACTTCCTGGTCGATAACATCAGGTAAGACCAGGAGTGTACGACCTGGTCGCATGTCACTTCCTGGTCCGATAACTTCAGGTAAGACCAGGAGTGTACGACCTGGTCGCATGTCACTTCCTGGTCGATAACATCAGGTAAGACCAGGAGTGTACGACCTGGTCGCATGTCACTTCCTGGTCCGATAACTTCAGGTAAGACCAGGAGTGTACGACCTGGTCGCATGTCACTTCCTGGTCCGATAACTTCAGGTAAGACCAGGAGTGTACGACCTGGTCGCATGTCACTTCCTGGTCGATAACATCAGGTAAGACCAGGAGTGTACGACCTGGTCGCATGTCACTTCCTGGTCGATAACATCAGGTAAGACCAGGAGTGTACGACCTGGTCGCATGTCACTTCCTGGTCGATAACATCAGGTAAGACCAGGAGTGTACGACCTGGTCGCATGTCACTTCCTGGTCCGATAACTTCAGGTAAGACCAGGAGTGTACGACCTGGTCGCATGTCACTTCCTGGTCCGATAACATCAGGTAAGACCAGGAGTGTACGACCTGGTCGCATGTCACTTCCTGGTCGATAACATCAGGTAAGACCAGGAGTGTACGACCTGGTCGCATGTCACTTCCTGGTCGATAACATCAGGTAAGACCAGGAGTGTACGACCTGGTCGCATGTCACTTCCTGGTCGATAACATCAGGTAAGACCAGGAGTGTACGACCTGGTCGCATGTCACTTCCTGGTCGATAACATCAGGTAAGACCAGGAGTGTACGACCTGGTCGCATGTCACTTCCTGGTCGATAACATCAGGTAAGACCAGGAGTGTACGACCTGGTCGCATGTCACTTCCTGGTCGATAACATCAGGTAAGACCAGGAGTGTACGACCTGGTCGCATGTCACTTCCTGGTCCGATAACATCAGGTAAGACCAGGAGTGTACGACCTGGTCGCATGTCACTTCCTGGTCGATAACATCAGGTAAGACCAGGAGTGTACGACCTGGTCGCATGTCACTTCCTGGTCGATAACATCAGGTAAGACCAGGAGTGTACGACCTGGTCGCATGTCACTTCCTGGTCCGATAACATCAGGTAAGACCAGGAGTGTACGACCTGGTCGCATGTCACTTCCTGGTCGATAACATCAGGTAAGACCAGGAGTGTACGACCTGGTCGCATGTCACTTCCTGGTCGATAACATCAGGTAAGACCAGGAGTGTACGACCTGGTCGCATGTCACTTCCTGGTCCGATAACATCAGGTAAGACCAGGAGTGTACGACCTGGTCGCATGTCACTTCCTGGTCCGATAACATCAGGTAAGACCAGGAGTGTACGACCTGGTCGCATGTCACTTCCTGGTCCGATAACTTCAGGTAAGACCAGGAGTGTACGACCTGGTCGCATGTCACTTCCTGGTCGATAACATCAGGTAAGACCAGGAGTGTACGACCTGGTCGCATGTCACTTCCTGGTCGATAACATCAGGTAAGACCAGGAGTGTACGACCTGGTCGCATGTCACTTCCTGGTCCGATAACATCAGGTAAGACCAGGAGTGTACGACCTGGTCGCATGTCACTTCCTGGTCGATAACATCAGGTAAGACCAGGAGTGTACGACCTGGTCGCATGTCACTTCCTGGTCGATAACATCAGGTAAGACCAGGAGTGTACGACCTGGTCGCATGTCACTTCCTGGTCCGATAACATCAGGTAAGACCAGGAGTGTACGACCTGGTCGCATGTCACTTCCTGGTCGATAACATCAGGTAAGACCAGGAGTGTACGACCTGGTCGCATGTCACTTCCTGGTCGATAACATCAGGTAAGACCAGGAGTGTACGACCTGGTCGCATGTCACTTCCTGGTCCGATAACTTCAGGTAAGACCAGGAGTGTACGACCTGGTCGCATGTCACTTCCTGGTCCGATAACATCAGGTAAGACCAGGAGTGTACGACCTGGTCGCATGTCACTTCCTGGTCGATAACATCAGGTAAGACCAGGAGTGTACGACCTGGTCGCATGTCACTTCCTGGTCCGATAACTTCAGGTAAGACCAGGAGTGTACGACCTGGTCGCATGTCACTTCCTGGTCCGATAACTTCAGGTAAGACCAGGAGTGTACGACCTGGTCGCATGTCACTTCCTGGTCGATAACATCAGGTAAGACCAGGAGTGTACGACCTGGTCGCATGTCACTTCCTGGTCGATAACATCAGGTAAGACCAGGAGTGTACGACCTGGTCGCATGTCACTTCCTGGTCGATAACATCAGGTAAGACCAGGAGTGTACGACCTGGTCGCATGTCACTTCCTGGTCCGATAACATCAGGTAAGACCAGGAGTGTACGACCTGGTCGCATGTCACTTCCTGGTCCGATAACTTCAGGTAAGACCAGGAGTGTACGACCTGGTCGCATGTCACTTCCTGGTCGATAACATCAGGTAAGACCAGGAGTGTACGACCTGGTCGCATGTCACTTCCTGGTCGATAACATCAGGTAAGACCAGGAGTGTACGACCTGGTCGCATGTCACTTCCTGGTCGATAACATCAGGTAAGACCAGGAGTGTACGACCTGGTCGCATGTCACTTCCTGGTCCGATAACATCAGGTAAGACCAGGAGTGTACGACCTGGTCGCATGTCACTTCCTGGTCGATAACATCAGGTAAGACCAGGAGTGTACGACCTGGTCGCATGTCACTTCCTGGTCGATAACATCAGGTAAGACCAGGAGTGTACGACCTGGTCGCATGTCACTTCCTGGTCGATAACATCAGGTAAGACCAGGAGTGTACGACCTGGTCGCATGTCACTTCCTGGTCGATAACATCAGGTAAGACCAGGAGTGTACGACCTGGTCGCATGTCACTTCCTGGTCGATAACATCAGGTAAGACCAGGAGTGTACGACCTGGTCGCATGTCACTTCCTGGTCGATAACATCAGGTAAGACCAGGAGTGTACGACCTGGTCGCATGTCACTTCCTGGTCGATAACATCAGGTAAGACCAGGAGTGTACGACCTGGTCGCATGTCACTTCCTGGTCGATAACATCAGGTAAGACCAGGAGTGTACGACCTGGTCGCATGTCACTTCCTGGTCGATAACATCAGGTAAGACCAGGAGTGTACGACCTGGTCGCATGTCACTTCCTGGTCCGATAACTTCAGGTAAGACCAGGAGTGTACGACCTGGTCGCATGTCACTTCCTGGTCGATAACATCAGGTAAGACCAGGAGTGTACGACCTGGTCGCATGTCACTTCCTGGTCCGATAACTTCAGGTAAGACCAGGAGTGTACGACCTGGTCGCATGTCACTTCCTGGTCGATAACATCAGGTAAGACCAGGAGTGTACGACCTGGTCGCATGTCACTTCCTGGTCCGATAACATCAGGTAAGACCAGGAGTGTACGACCTGGTCGCATGTCACTTCCTGGTCGATAACATCAGGTAAGACCAGGAGTGTACGACCTGGTCGCATGTCACTTCCTGGTCCGATAACTTCAGGTAAGACCAGGAGTGTACGACCTGGTCGCATGTCACTTCCTGGTCGATAACATCAGGTAAGACCAGGAGTGTACGACCTGGTCGCATGTCACTTCCTGGTCGATAACATCAGGTAAGACCAGGAGTGTACGACCTGGTCGCATGTCACTTCCTGGTCGATAACATCAGGTAAGACCAGGAGTGTACGACCTGGTCGCATGTCACTTCCTGGTCCGATAACATCAGGTAAGACCAGGAGTGTACGACCTGGTCGCATGTCACTTCCTGGTCGATAACATCAGGTAAGACCAGGAGTGTACGACCTGGTCGCATGTCACTTCCTGGTCGATAACATCAGGTAAGACCAGGAGTGTACGACCTGGTCGCATGTCACTTCCTGGTCGATAACATCAGGTAAGACCAGGAGTGTACGACCTGGTCGCATGTCACTTCCTGGTCCGATAACATCAGGTAAGACCAGGAGTGTACGACCTGGTCGCATGTCACTTCCTGGTCCGATAACATCAGGTAAGACCAGGAGTGTACGACCTGGTCGCATGTCACTTCCTGGTCCGATAACTTCAGGTAAGACCAGGAGTGTACGACCTGGTCGCATGTCACTTCCTGGTCCGATAACTTCAGGTAAGACCAGGAGTGTACGACCTGGTCGCATGTCACTTCCTGGTCCGATAACATCAGGTAAGACCAGGAGTGTACGACCTGGTCGCATGTCACTTCCTGGTCGATAACATCAGGTAAGACCAGGAGTGTACGACCTGGTCGCATGTCACTTCCTGGTCGATAACATCAGGTAAGACCAGGAGTGTACGACCTGGTCGCATGTCACTTCCTGGTCGATAACATCAGGTAAGACCAGGAGTGTACGACCTGGTCGCATGTCACTTCCTGGTCCGATAACATCAGGTAAGACCAGGAGTGTACGACCTGGTCGCATGTCACTTCCTGGTCGATAACATCAGGTAAGACCAGGAGTGTACGACCTGGTCGCATGTCACTTCCTGGTCGATAACATCAGGTAAGACCAGGAGTGTACGACCTGGTCGCATGTCACTTCCTGGTCCGATAACTTCAGGTAAGACCAGGAGTGTACGACCTGGTCGCATGTCACTTCCTGGTCGATAACATCAGGTAAGACCAGGAGTGTACGACCTGGTCGCATGTCACTTCCTGGTCGATAACATCAGGTAAGACCAGGAGTGTACGACCTGGTCGCATGTCACTTCCTGGTCCGATAACATCAGGTAAGACCAGGAGTGTACGACCTGGTCGCATGTCACTTCCTGGTCCGATAACATCAGGTAAGACCAGGAGTGTACGACCTGGTCGCATGTCACTTCCTGGTCGATAACATCAGGTAAGACCAGGAGTGTACGACCTGGTCGCATGTCACTTCCTGGTCGATAACATCAGGTAAGACCAGGAGTGTACGACCTGGTCGCATGTCACTTCCTGGTCGATAACATCAGGTAAGACCAGGAGTGTACGACCTGGTCGCATGTCACTTCCTGGTCGATAACATCAGGTAAGACCAGGAGTGTACGACCTGGTCGCATGTCACTTCCTGGTCGATAACATCAGGTAAGACCAGGAGTGTACGACCTGGTCGCATGTCACTTCCTGGTCCGATAACATCAGGTAAGACCAGGAGTGTACGACCTGGTCGCATGTCACTTCCTGGTCCGATAACATCAGGTAAGACCAGGAGTGTACGACCTGGTCGCATGTCACTTCCTGGTCGATAACATCAGGTAAGACCAGGAGTGTACGACCTGGTCGCATGTCACTTCCTGGTCCGATAACTTCAGGTAAGACCAGGAGTGTACGACCTGGTCGCATGTCACTTCCTGGTCCGATAACTTCAGGTAAGACCAGGAGTGTACGACCTGGTCGCATGTCACTTCCTGGTCCGATAACATCAGGTAAGACCAGGAGTGTACGACCTGGTCGCATGTCACTTCCTGGTCGATAACATCAGGTAAGACCAGGAGTGTACGACCTGGTCGCATGTCACTTCCTGGTCGATAACATCAGGTAAGACCAGGAGTGTACGACCTGGTCGCATGTCACTTCCTGGTCCGATAACATCAGGTAAGACCAGGAGTGTACGACCTGGTCGCATGTCACTTCCTGGTCCGATAACATCAGGTAAGACCAGGAGTGTACGACCTGGTCGCATGTCACTTCCTGGTCGATAACATCAGGTAAGACCAGGAGTGTACGACCTGGTCGCATGTCACTTCCTGGTCGATAACATCAGGTAAGACCAGGAGTGTACGACCTGGTCGCATGTCACTTCCTGGTCCGATAACATCAGGTAAGACCAGGAGTGTACGACCTGGTCGCATGTCACTTCCTGGTCCGATAACTTCAGGTAAGACCAGGAGTGTACGACCTGGTCGCATGTCACTTCCTGGTCCGATAACTTCAGGTAAGACCAGGAGTGTACGACCTGGTCGCATGTCACTTCCTGGTCCGATAACATCAGGTAAGACCAGGAGTGTACGACCTGGTCGCATGTCACTTCCTGGTCGATAACATCAGGTAAGACCAGGAGTGTACGACCTGGTCGCATGTCACTTCCTGGTCGATAACCTCAGGTAAGACCAGGAGTGTACGACCTGGTCGCATGTCACTTCCTGGTCCGATAACTTCAGGTAAGACCAGGAGTGCACGACCTGGTCGCATGTCACTTCCTGGTCCGATAACTTCAGGTAAGACCAGGAGTGTACGACCTGGTCGCATGTCACTTCCTGGTCCGATAACTTCAGGTAAGACCAGGAGTGTACGACCTGGTCGCATGTCACTTCCTGGTCCGATAACTTCAGGTAAGACCAGGAGTGTACGACCTGGTCGCATGTCACTTCCTGGTCCGATAACATCAGGTAAGACCAGGAGTGTACGACCTGGTCGCATGTCACTTCCTGGTCCGATAACTTCAGGTAAGACCAGGAGTGTACGACCTGGTCGCATGTCACTTCCTGGTCCGATAACATCAGGTAAGACCAGGAGTGTACGACCTGGTCGCATGTCACTTCCTGGTCCGATAACATCAGGTAAGACCAGGAGTGTACGACCTGGTCGCATGTCACTTCCTGGTCCGATAACATCAGGTAAGACCAGGAGTGTACGACCTGGTCGCATGTCACTTCCTGGTCCGATAACATCAGGTAAGACCAGGAGTGTACGACCTGGTCGCATGTCACTTCCTGGTCCGATAACATCAGGTAAGACCAGGAGTGTACGACCTGGTCGCATGTCACTTCCTGGTCGATAACATCAGGTAAGACCAGGAGTGTACGACCTGGTCGCATGTCACTTCCTGGTCGATAACATCAGGTAAGACCAGGAGTGTACGACCTGGTCGCATGTCACTTCCTGGTCGATAACATCAGGTAAGACCAGGAGTGTACGACCTGGTCGCATGTCACTTCCTGGTCCGATAACATCAGGTAAGACCAGGAGTGTACGACCTGGTCGCATGTCACTTCCTGGTCGATAACATCAGGTAAGACCAGGAGTGTACGACCTGGTCGCATGTCACTTCCTGGTCGATAACATCAGGTAAGACCAGGAGTGTACGACCTGGTCGCATGTCACTTCCTGGTCCGATAACTTCAGGTAAGACCAGGAGTGTACGACCTGGTCGCATGTCACTTCCTGGTCCGATAACATCAGGTAAGACCAGGAGTGTACGACCTGGTCGCATGTCACTTCCTGGTCGATAACATCAGGTAAGACCAGGAGTGTACGACCTGGTCGCATGTCACTTCCTGGTCCGATAACATCAGGTAAGACCAGGAGTGTACGACCTGGTCGCATGTCACTTCCTGGTCCGATAACATCAGGTAAGACCAGGAGTGTACGACCTGGTCGCATGTCACTTCCTGGTCGATAACATCAGGTAAGACCAGGAGTGTACGACCTGGTCGCATGTCACTTCCTGGTCGATAACATCAGGTAAGACCAGGAGTGTACGACCTGGTCGCATGTCACTTCCTGGTCGATAACATCAGGTAAGACCAGGAGTGTACGACCTGGTCGCATGTCACTTCCTGGTCGATAACATCAGGTAAGACCAGGAGTGTACGACCTGGTCGCATGTCACTTCCTGGTCGATAACATCAGGTAAGACCAGGAGTGTACGACCTGGTCGCATGTCACTTCCTGGTCCGATAACATCAGGTAAGACCAGGAGTGTACGACCTGGTCGCATGTCACTTCCTGGTCCGATAACTTCAGGTAAGACCAGGAGTGTACGACCTGGTCGCATGTCACTTCCTGGTCGATAACATCAGGTAAGACCAGGAGTGTACGACCTGGTCGCATGTCACTTCCTGGTCGATAACATCAGGTAAGACCAGGAGTGTACGACCTGGTCGCATGTCACTTCCTGGTCGATAACATCAGGTAAGACCAGGAGTGTACGACCTGGTCGCATGTCACTTCCTGGTCGATAACATCAGGTAAGACCAGGAGTGTACGACCTGGTCGCATGTCACTTCCTGGTCGATAACATCAGGTAAGACCAGGAGTGTACGACCTGGTCGCATGTCACTTCCTGGTCGATAACATCAGGTAAGACCAGGAGTGTACGACCTGGTCGCATGTCACTTCCTGGTCGATAACATCAGGTAAGACCAGGAGTGTACGACCTGGTCGCATGTCACTTCCTGGTCGATAACATCAGGTAAGACCAGGAGTGTACGACCTGGTCGCATGTCACTTCCTGGTCGATAACATCAGGTAAGACCAGGAGTGTACGACCTGGTCGCATGTCACTTCCTGGTCCGATAACATCAGGTAAGACCAGGAGTGTACGACCTGGTCGCATGTCACTTCCTGGTCCGATAACTTCAGGTAAGACCAGGAGTGTACGACCTGGTCGCATGTCACTTCCTGGTCGATAACATCAGGTAAGACCAGGAGTGTACGACCTGGTCGCATGTCACTTCCTGGTCGATAACATCAGGTAAGACCAGGAGTGTACGACCTGGTCGCATGTCACTTCCTGGTCGATAACATCAGGTAAGACCAGGAGTGTACGACCTGGTCGCATGTCACTTCCTGGTCGATAACATCAGGTAAGACCAGGAGTGTACGACCTGGTCGCATGTCACTTCCTGGTCGATAACATCAGGTAAGACCAGGAGTGTACGACCTGGTCGCATGTCACTTCCTGGTCGATAACATCAGGTAAGACCAGGAGTGTACGACCTGGTCGCATGTCACTTCCTGGTCGATAACATCAGGTAAGACCAGGAGTGTACGACCTGGTCGCATGTCACTTCCTGGTCCGATAACATCAGGTAAGACCAGGAGTGTACGACCTGGTCGCATGTCACTTCCTGGTCGATAACATCAGGTAAGACCAGGAGTGTACGACCTGGTCGCATGTCACTTCCTGGTCGATAACATCAGGTAAGACCAGGAGTGTACGACCTGGTCGCATGTCACTTCCTGGTCGATAACATCAGGTAAGACCAGGAGTGTACGACCTGGTCGCATGTCACTTCCTGGTCCGATAACATCAGGTAAGACCAGGAGTGCACGACCTGGTCGCATGTCACTTCCTGGTCCGATAACATCAGGTAAGACCAGGAGTGTACGACCTGGTCGCATGTCACTTCCTGGTCCGATAACTTCAGGTAAGACCAGGAGTGTACGACCTGGTCGCATGTCACTTCCTGGTCGATAACATCAGGTAAGACCAGGAGTGCACGACCTGGTCGCATGTCACTTCCTGGTCCGATAACTTCAGGTAAGACCTGGAATACACGACCTGGTCGCATGTCACTTCCTGGTCCGATAACTTCAGGTAAGACCTGGAGTACACGACCTGGTCGCATGTCACTTCCTAGTCGATAACATCAGGTAAGACAAGGAGTGCACGACCTGGTCGCATGTCACTTCCTAGTCGATAACATCAGGTAAGACCTGGAGTACACGACCTGGTCGCATGTCACTTCCTAGTCGATAACATCAGGTAAGACAAGGAGTGCACGACCTGGTCGCATGTCACTTCCTGGTCGGATAACTTCAGGTAAGACTCGGAGCACATGACCTGGTTGCATGTCACTTCCTGGTCCGATAACATCAGTTAAGACCCGGAACACATGACCTGGTTGCAGGTCATTCCTTGACCCGGTAACTTACCTGTTTGCTCCTGTATTTCACCACCGACCTGTTCTTGTACGCACGTCATATGTCTGGCTAGGCTCTCCACAACAGCCAGGCTCATCAGGAGGAACACCAGAGAAAATGTAAAATCTTTATGTTTAATGATGATCGCTCAAAACATTGCCTGGTTTATCTACCTATAAGGATAACACAGCCTCTCTCTCTCTCTCTCTCTCTCTCTCTCTCTCTCTCTCTCTCTCTCTCTCTCTCTCTCTCTCTCCCACTGCATCGGATCTTAGCCCATCAATTTCTACGCACTTTTCGGCGTAAGATGTAACCCAACATTTCTTGCGATGCTCTACTTCAGTCTACATTTTAGAACACACGAGGCGAGACGTCTGGACTTTCTTCATCAGCAGCACAGCACGGACGACCTACTGGAACAAAGATTCGACGCAACGACTTTCCAGTGGCATTAAACACGTGAGGGGGCGACCCTGGGTGGAGGGTTGTCACATCCTAGCATCGAGCGATGAACACACTATCCTCCAATCCACATCCTAGCATCGAGCGATGAACACACTATCCTCAGCGGATCGGAGTCTGGTCGTCCCAGGTCATCACGACCCCCAAACCATTGCTATCCTAGGGCAAACACGACCGCTTGCACCCGCTGCTACACACTCATACGTTCCCGCTGCGTTTTACCATGTTTCTGTGTTGGTTCACTTGACGTACTTTGCATGGCAGTACAGTAGGGGGGGTCACTGCTGCTAGACTGCAGCCGCAGGCCCCCAGCCATCGTCCTTTATAGCGGAATCCCGGCTAAATGACACCCAGCGAGGCAACAGACCATAAATGCTGCTTTTACCGACAGCTTCTTACCACCGTTGGCATAACCCGCGGTAGTAAAATGTGCCTGAACTCCGACCCCATCCCCCAACCCACGAGGACGAGATGTTAAATCATAACGTGTGAGAGTGTGTGGGAAGAGACGAGACGACCCACACCCACCCGAACTCTTCCCCACACCATCTCCCACTCTCATAATACTTCATGCTACTCCCTCCCTCACAATACTTCATGCTACTCCCTCCCTCACAACACTTCATGGTACTCCAACCCTCACAACACTTCATGCTACTCCCTCCCTCACAATACTTCATGCTACTCCCTCCCTCACAACACTTCATGGTACTCCAACCCTCACAACACTTCATGCTACTCCCACCCTCACAATACTTCATGCTACTCCCTCCCTCACAACACTTCATGGTACTCCAACCCTCACAACACTTCATGCTACTCCCTCCCTCACAATACTTCATGCTACTCCCTCCCTCACAACACTTCATGGCACTCCAACCCTCACAACACTTCATGCTACTCCCACCCTCACAATACTTCATGCTACTCCCTCCCTCACAACACTTCATGCTACTCCCTCCCTCACAACACTTCATGCTACTCCAACCCTCACAATACTTCATGCTACTCCCTCCCTCACAATACTTCATGCTACTCCCTCCCTCACAACACTTCATGGTACTCCCTCCCTCACAATACTTCATGCTACTCCCTCCCTCACAATACTTCATGCTACTCCCACCCTCACAATACTTCATGCTACTCCCACCCTCACAATACTTCATGCTACTCCCACCCTCACAACACTTCATGGTACTCCAACCCTCACAATACTTCATGCTACTCCCTCCCTCACAATATTTCATGCTACTCCCTCCCTCACAATACTTCATGCTACTCCCAACCTCACAACACTTCATGGTACTCCCTCCCTCACAACACTTCATGGTACTCCAACCCTCACAATACTTCATGCTACTCCCTCCCTCATAATACTTCATGCTACTCCCTCCCTTACAATACTTCATGCTACTCCCTCCCTCACAATACTTCACGCTACTCCCTCCCTCACAATACTTCATGCTACTCCCTCCCTCACAACACTTCATGGTACTCCAACCCTCACAATACTTCATGCTACTCCCACCCTCACAATACTTCATGCTACTCCCACCCTCACAATACTTCATGCTACTCCCTCCCTCACAATACTTCATGCTACTCCCACCCTCACAAAACTTCATGCTACTCCCACCCTCACAAAACTTCATGGTACTCCCTCCCTCACAATACTTCATGCTACTCCCTCCCTCACAACACTTCATGCTACTCCCTCCCTCACAACACTTCATGGTACTCCCTCCCTCACAACACTTCATGGTACTCCCTCCCTCACAACACTTCATGGTACTCCCTTCCTCACAACACTTCATGGTACTCCCTTCCTCACAACACTTCATGGTACTCCCTTCCTCACAACACTTCATGCTACTCCCTCCCTCACAACACTTCATGCTACTCCCACTCTCACAATACTTCATGCTACTCCCACCCTCACAACACTTCATGCTACACCGACTTCACTGATTATCACAACACATCACACTCTTCCCTCATCTAAAACAGTCTATTAGGCACGTGAGACCTAAACACTATACTATTAGACACAAGTCTCCCGTCACCAGGCAGGTTAATCATTCACAACCCCTGTAATCCTTTTGCGCTACCGCTCACAGGATGAGCATGGGGTGCACAATAAATTTGCTGGGGGGTTACCGACACAACTCAAATCAATCAATAAACCATTGACGTTCTCCTTCTCATCAAGGTTGACCTTGGGGTAGGCCGTGATCGGCGGCCACTTGAACAAGAGTGAGACAGAGATGGAGGGCGAAGGAGGCACGGTGGAAGTGATAGGCAGGAGGAACGCAAACATAAACAAACAACAAACACGTCCTGAGGGGATGAGGTGGACATGGTAGTTCTCTGAGACACAACAAGTCCGATCCTATACTCATGTGAGGTCACCACACCACGCATCATCCCCCCTGCACCAAGGGTCACCACACACCACAAACACACCAGTACACCAAGGGTCACCACACACCACAAACACACCAGTACACCTAGGGTCACCACACACCACAAACACACCAGTACACCTAGGGTCACCACACACCACAAACACACCAGTACACCAAGGGTCACCACACACCACAAACACACCAGTACACCAAGGGTCACCACACACCACAAACACACCAGTACACCAAGGGTCACCACACACCACAAACACACCAGTACACCAAGGGTCACCACACACCACAAACACACCAGTACACCAAGGGTCACCACACACCACAAACACACCAGGGCAACCATAACGGGTCTCCTTGGTAATGAATATAATGTGGGAGACATATACCATACCGTCTGGATGGTGCCACACGGCTCTAAGCTGCACGAGCCGATCCCGGACAAGCCCAGTAACACGGTAGCCAGAACACACACACACACACACACACACACACACACACGGTGGGCCGCTGCACAAAATTCCGTACGCAGCGCAAGTGTTTCATCCCTGCAGAAGATAACCTAACTATGCCATATGTACTCCACACGGCCGGTGTAGTGTTAAACCTTAAGTACACTGCATCAAAAGCGCCGACTGTAAAGTGTAACAAACTGATGGGTCAAACAACCGGTTAACTAACCTGTGGGGCGGGCCCTCGTGTTGCATGTGTATGGGTTCTTAATGATCTAACTACTCTTTACCTTCACACTTAAATGGTCAGCCTCCCTCATAATCTTACCAACGATGTTCTTTAACCTCCTGAGCACAACACTTCGTACCTTCAGTATTACAACCTGGTTTTTGACCTAATCCCTTAAGGGTCAGTTCAAAGGCCAAGCTATCATACCTAAGGGTCATTCCCTCGTGTTTAAGGTTTAAGTATCCCGTTAATAATACCTAAAAAGTTTCTGCATGAACCAGCTTTTTCTTTTCATCACAGGATATTCATATCTTCTGTACCCTTTGTTCTTCGCATAAAACTTACATTACTCTAAGACACTCCCTCTCTCTAAAACACGTGTACAGAGTTTTCATGGAGGAGACATTAAGTTGTAAACGTGATAGTAACCATGTAAGACCAGGGTGGAGACGTGGGTGGAGGGCAGAGGGAGTGATGTACCGGTAGTCAACCAGGTCCTCAGAGCGGTCTCGTATACAAGCTCGACTGGGTGAGTCCCCACTGAGCATCAGCCTGATGGAGAGGCCGCATTTCCCACCCCTCCTCCCACATCGCCATCCACCACTACATTATGAGTGCTGGGTTTTGGTATAACTTGACGAACTATAGCCTGGGCCACGGTAACCCCATAACCCTGTAACTGCTCCAGGGTTAGGCCACTACCCCAGACTCCTGCAATCATTAGCGGGGGTTCTCGAGAGCAATTCACACTCCTGTTTACATCATATGAGAAGAGAATTTACGGTTACGTAAGTTTACGGTGATAACCAAGTCTCCTGAGGTTATTGGACGAAGAAAAAATATATATATACGTTCGTGAGCGAGGAGCTGCAGATGTTTCCGTCGGCTCGCGGGTGTGACAGACCGTGTTTGTGATGAGCGATGGACCACCGCGCTTTACCTGTACCTAGAGAGGACGCGTGACTGCGCTACGGGAGGTCCCTGCCAAGCAGGACGGTCATCCCGGTTTTATACTGCAATGATCGAGCTGTAGGGAATGATAAGGCTCCCTTTTACCGCCCTCTCAACCACGTTCTTTGCGGTGTTAAGCGGTCAGTGATATCACATTAGACGTCGAATGACGACCGCATCGACAACAAAATTATTGCTCTGGAATGATGCGTTTACGGTTTCTACGGCAGGCCATGTGTACAGTCAGGCCAACATACAGCCCTTCTGCCTGCTTGTCTGTCTGTCTGTCATTCATTACTATGATCGGCTGCGTGTTACGGGGAAAAAATTTACTCTCGTGTCGCCCCGTCTCTTAACTACGTATATATGTACCAAGTCTTCATCTTGAGTACTTACACACACACACACACACCAGCCTAAGCCAAGTGTCCATTTACCGACCAGCCCCAAATGGAGGAGGAAAAGCTGGGTTGGTTGTGGGCAGACTGCCGCGGGCTCATGCGTGAATAATGGTCAAAGAAGCTAATCACTACACCAAGGAAGCCCTTGTACGTGGGGGAGAGGGCTTCCTATGATGGATCGATAATAATTATCTTACTTGATGAGCGTAGATAACACGTGTAGAGGTGCCTCCAGCAGGGTGGCTGGTGGTCCCGAAGGCGCATTCATTCTTAAAATACGGACACGATTTGTCAGAAGAGGATGATTCATACCGAAATATATATACATATACATATATATATATATATATATATATATATATATATATATATATATATATATACATCTGAGGATGACGCCAAGTTTGTCAGGTAAGTCGTATTTTCGCCCGTGCCATAATCTCCGACACTGTAAAACGATGGAGATCGGGAGCGGTGAAGCAGAGCAGATCTGGACGTGCATACGACCCAGGTGGGAAAGAAGGTGGAGTGGTCCACCCACCGACGAGAAGGACCCAGGGGTTGGCATAACAGATGACCATGTTCACATGGGTTGTGAGGCAGCCAGATCTGATGATGATGGCCAATGGCAAGACTACCTGAAGTACATGTGCTGAGAGATTTTCAAAGAGGTATTATCAAACAAGTCAAATCTAAATGGCAAAATGCATCATTAGTTTAGTCTCTCGCTTGAGGATGATGGCGGAGATGTTTATAAGGCTAAAGGTGGACGACAACTGTTGTACCAGGAATGGAGGATCTAAGAACAACAGCCTACCAAAGGTACTGGACAGAAGGACACGTGGACATGAATACAACCCTTGAACTCATCAGTTGATTAGCCAAAGGCTGACACTAAGCAATGAAGGACACAACAAGAAACAAAGTTTGACAAGAGTCACCTTAGGCAAGATACAAGACCTCTATAATGATACAGTAGAGGAAAACTGAAACAAAGAACTCAAGAGGTAGTGACTTCATGGACGGGAACTGAGGGCGTGGGGCAGACAGATCAGCTGGGGATGGAGGGTGTGGGGCAGACAGATCAGCTGGGGATGGAGGGTGTGGGGCAAGCAGGCTGGCTGGGGACGTGAAGCGTGGGGCAATACAGCAGGTTTATGAGGTGATCACAGGCATTATAAGGAGGCTCGAGGAGGCGGGCCATTATTACGACCGGGGTGCCCTTTCTGCAGCCTTACCTAACCATCCCTCCCCCTGCCGCCCACAGTAAGATGCCCTCAGCGAGTGCCAAACCCTAACCTGGGAACACAATGGTGTACATGAAGAGAACGGTGGCAGAGTGGGAGGAGGTGCTGAATAGGAAGAAGGCGTCTCCGAATCACGTATGCTTCTACTGCAGTTGGGTACGAAATAAAGCAATATGATTCGTCATTAGAGGAAACATACCCATACACTGGAAAATGAAAAAGACCACCGTTTACCACTGACACTGTCTCCAGAGGCCTAACCCCACACATGGGGTTGAGTCCATCCTGCTGAGTTTGGTCGCCAGTTAACCAAACTGACGGGGGCCGCTGCCCACACACCCACGTAACCAACACAGCCTGGCAGGTCTGGTACACTCCACAACTCTTCTAATGGCTGCACACAACGTACCGAACAGTCTTGGGCAACGAGTGTTCAAGATGTGTCCCTCTGGTTGGGCTGATTCCTTCATTTGCTTTCAGTGGTCATACTTTACTGTCTTCCTTGCCTGCAATGCTTTACAGAGAACCATTCTTTGAGTATAGGTTAGGAACCATGCCTTCCAGGATCTTTCGAGTGTGATTCTGATTTGTGTCGGTAACCCCGGCAAATTTATTGTGCCACCCATGCTCATCCTGTGAGCGGCAGCGCAAAGGGATTACAGAGGTCGCAGAGGGTCTGCGTCAGACCACAGTAGGCTAATACCACATAGGCTGTTGAATATTCCCTTACAGTCGGCGTTTCAGTGAGTTCAGTCGTTCCCAGTAGTTCTGATCGTTTACAGCGTCAATGCAGACCACACAAAAGTTGTACTCACACTGTAATTCTGCCAACCCTGGAAAGTGATGTTAGAACACAGCAGTAATATATTGGTGCGAGTATTAGTACCTTGAAGTATGTTACCAGTGGTTTCTCCTTCCCTGTCTTGAAGATCTGCAAGATCCAGCCCACCATCTTCTTATAAAAGACAACTGTTGCTTTATTGTGTTTGAAGTCTTTTACTCTGTTCAGTCCCGACAGGATGATGCAAGATATTTTTTTTTTCCCCCGCTGGAAAACGTGTCGTTTTCGGTGGCCCGGCGAAATTCTTTGTTTATGCTTGTTTGTAGTTCCTCAGTGTCTTCTACTGGCCTGATATTCCTACTTATCCTACCAACATCTGCAAAAGATGATGTGAAACTTTGTCTAGTATTTGTGTCAATGTCAGACTTGAAATTGCAGAACAGACAGGACGCGTTATTACAAATGAGTACAAAACCTTAAAGAAATAGAGGGGGAAAAAACTAGATATATTCACTTTCTCGAGAGCAGCCAGCACAAACGTGGCAAACATGAGGATCCCATGGCACCACAAATCACTGACATAAGGCTCAGTCATCCACCAACATTTAATGCAAAGGCAAGTGTTGGGCCTCATGTCACGCCGTTAATAAAGGAGAAATTGGATTGTAAACTTTAATATGCAATGATATTTCATCTTTGAATTATAATTACATGTTATAATATCAATTTTTCCATCAAATCAGGAGACCTGAGTTATAACACAAGCAATATGATATATGATTTCCGTAAACATGCAAATCCATTCATCTACGTGGCCCCTAATCTGATCAGCTGTTCACCTCCACATGGAGTACCAACGGTGCAAGTATGAAGGTTCTGTCATGTATTTGCTCCTGACCTACAGAGGCAACTGTACTAGACCCAAAAACACAGACAGACGTGGCGATGACGACATAATGTCCCGTATAACCTCAACTGGCGAGACATAAAAAAAAGCCAGCTGTTGGCTTAGTTTCGCTACATCCATTCTAAACCATCGCAAACCTCACTAACACCTTCCCGTAACACACAAGTTATACATAAATAGGAATCACACATACACATCCACTGTGCTGGGTATACGTATACGAGGCATCAAATATACATACCAAATTAGACCACTTAACTGAATAATCGTACACCATACATTTCTACGATTCTAAACTCCTTTCCCAACCTTCCCTGTCCAACCTCTTGTTTCCCCTCCTATTAAACAGAGTGTGAGGAAGGCGGTGTTGGCGGCTGGCGGTGGGTGTGTAGGGGGAGGACAAAGGTCCCACCTTTGCCCGCCACACGCGCGAGCAGTGAGGGCGGCGCGGCGTGGCCAGCCGGATGTGGTGACTGCGGGTGCGACAGTGCCACCCACGGCCTGACCGGACGGCCGGAAGCGAGCAGCAGGCAGGTGGTTCATCTGTCAGCCTGGGTGACGGGGCGGGTGTGGCCCGCGAGGACGGGAAAGGAGCGGGCGCGGCTCACCGTGTGGATGTGGGTGAGACTTGAAGCCTGGGATGAGTGTGTGAGGTGAGGCTGAGGGTGTGGCCACAAGTGAGTGTGTAGGTGTGAATGAAGGTGTGGCGTGGTGAGTGTCTGGACTATAAGTGAGGGCATAACGAGGAAGGAGTGGGGTCGTATGTGTTAAGTGGGAGATGGTCTGGAAAGCGAGTGTGTGTGTGTGTGTGTGTGTGTGTGTGTGTGTGTGTGTAATCACCTTCTGGTACTGGACGAGGAAAGAGTCTTAAAGTCGACTGAACATTTTCTACTAACACACAGTTTAATAAATCTATGCATGCTGTCTGCATTAGCCAGGTCCTTACTCGTGTGTGTGTGTGTGTGTGTGTGTGTGTGTGTGTGTGTGTGTGTGTGTGTGTACCTCATAACACAACCCGGGATAACCAGCCATAACACAGCCGTACCGTCCCTCTCCCAGCCAAGAGGCCGTCATGGCAACGTTCTCCACGCAAGGTCCTTCAGGTAATGTGTGTGAATGTCAGGTGGGCGGCGGCGGCGGTGGCTGGTAGCCCAGACGACAGCGAGGGCGGCCAGGGACGGTGAGTAGGGCAGGGGAGAGCGTGGGCGGGAGGCAGCAGGCTGGGAGGGGAGGGGTGAGAGTGGAAGGTGATTTCACTAGTTATTATGGACGGACGTCACGCAGCTCCTGACTGAAGGGAGTTACATTTTGGGTTAGTGGACCGTGTGACCCACTCTGACACCCAACCAAACAAAATCCGTTTCCTTACCAATTAAACCGACGCCGACTCTTGTTTTATGTGACTGAAGCAAATTACTGGCGTGTCCTGACGTTGCAGGTAACACAGGCGGTGGCTTTGTGAGGGCCCTCGGCCGCGGGAGATGAAACAAGAGTAAATAGCGGTGGCGAGGTCTGGCGGCCCCGTGCGCAGATCACATCCTCAGTGCACCTGTTGATCACGGCCGCCATCACGAGCATCACCATCGAGAGGCTACCAACCCTGCTACACTCATCTTAGCGTCTTGCGTCATGCGTTACCAACCCTGCTACACTCACCTTAGCGTCTTGCGTTACCAATACTCACGTGGAGTCAATATAACGAAAGGAGGGTAAATCTAATCCCTGAACACGTCAGTATGACCTTCAACCACAACGACACGAGTCTTGGGCACGACGGTACGACTCTCGGGTACGACGGCCAAGCCATTAACCTGAACCTTGAGGATTAGGTCAAATCTCAAGCGTCACACCCACAGGTTGTAACGTTGTGCTCAAGCATCAACTTGCCGTGCTCAAGGACCAGAGAAGATTCTCCTGACTACCACATATCATTACCCTTATCATACATAAGACTTTTCACATATCATGCTCAGAATACATAACAATGCCCATGATTTGGCAAAAACCTTTGCTTTGAAGGATGAAATGGATTATCCCCTGCGTCTACCAGCGAGCAACCTTAAAACATCTACCGGCGAGTAGCTTATAATAGTAAAAAAAAAAACAAAATACAAGTAGATCCATCTACCACCATATCATGATGGCAAGTAGAACCATATATTCATGGTCTCACTTCCATGATCAGGAGACACCTTGAGGCTGCCGTCGTCCGACTCAGTCTGGGCTGCAGATATTCACAGGCGTCTGACCCTACTGTAGCTAACGAACAGAGCAAATGTAAACCCTGCCATCAACTCTGCTCCCACACCCTGACTGACTCTTGGTCAAATCAGCGAGTTCACAAATGATTCTTACCAAACGTTACAAGTGTAAGCATTTCATCCACACCAATGCTCTGCATCGCCTACGTGAAAAGTATCCTAACTTTGCCTGTTGTAAACAGTTCACCTATTATTGTATTATGACGAGTAATCAGTCATTAATGTTCAATGTTTGTAAACAGTTTACATACCATGTAAGTTGCTGAATGATTCATCCATTACCAACCAATCCCTGTTTGCGTTTCTCTCACTCCGTAACTTCTGATGTATTTCAATCACTAAGGCTCAGCTCCCAGACCTTTTCTGTTATCCGAGTCCTCTTCTGCGCCACCGCCACAGGAATGCACAATAAACTCGCCGCTCCGGCGGCAAAAAACAACTACTCAAAAGACTGATCTCATAAATAAACAAGTGCAACAGCCAGAGAAACACTAGACCCAGAACACAGCTCAAAAGAGAACCTGGTGAAATTACAGGCCACATAATGATGACAAGCGAGGGATACAAACACCACACCAGAGGACCGCGCCATCCTCACCCCACTATCCGTCCACCCCCCACATGGCTACACTGACGTCGCTCCTCACCCAACCGCCCAATATTCCCAGGAGGGTACACTGACGTGACACCCAGCGGTCGACCCGCTCCCAGATGGGTACTGACGTGACACCCCAATGTTTACCCACCCCAAGATGGGTACTGGCGTGACATCCCAATATCTACCTACCTCAAGATGGGTACTGACGTGACACCCCAATGTCTACCCACCTCAAGATGGGTACTGACGTGACACCCCAATGTCTACCCACCCCAAAATGGGTACTGACGTAACACCCCAGGGTTTACCCACCCTAAGATGGGTACTGACGTGACACCCCAATGTCTACCCACCTCAAAATGGGTACTGACGTGACAGAGAGGCCTGCCCCTCCATGGAACCCCATCCCACCCCACCCAAGACGGATGCACTGACGTGACACACAAAAATAAAATTTACCTGCCATTTAACCCTGTGAACCTTCCCTGGCTGTCGTGCTGAGACTAGAGGCAGGGGAGGGGGAAGATGAGGGGCGGTGGAAGCGATTAGTGGCCGTAGGGAAGATGAGGGGCGGCAGGGAAGATGAGGGACGGTAGGGGGAGATAAGGGGCGGTAGGGGAGATGATAAGAGATGGGGGTTACTGTAGCCTGGGATAATGTGATCATTCAGACACGTTACTGTGCTTCAAAGAAACTATGGTTCCTGTTTAGAAGTCGGAATTTCTTTTCCAACAGTCGCTCCGTTTATACAGAGGATCGATCCATCACTGTATGGAGTCCTGCTCTCACATCTGGGGCGGTTCTTGACGGAGTTGAGGCGGAAGCGGTCCGACTTAACTGTCCCAGGCTAACTTCAAAACTTTGACTGACTTGCCCTACGTCGCAATACTGGTTCACTTTCCCTCCTCTATAGGTATTACTTTGGTTTTTGCTCCGAAGGGCTGGCTGCTCGTGTGCCCCACCACAAGCTAGACCACGCAGTATTTGGCAAGCTGCTGCGTCACATGATTATTGTGTGGCCGTTGGCAACTCAAGGGTGGGCCGTTTTGATAACTGTTTCTCTCCCTACACCTCGAAGCTTTGGAACTCACTACCCTCTCGTGTCTTTCCAAATAACTATGACCTGGCTCTCTTTAAAGGACACGTTTTTCACTTCCTCTAAAATTCGTAATTACATTTCCTTGTCTCATCTTTTTTTTTTCCCCTTTCATGAAACTCTTTATATTTCGCGAACTTTCGTCCGCAACTGGAGCCTCCACCGAAAAAGAAAAGCTGATGCGATCATTCACGGAGAACACTTTATTCTGAAGTTACTGACTTGACACATCACACGACGGACGACGAATAACACGAGTAATAACAGCCAATACCAGCAAATACAGACCACCAACCATACACCATTACTAGCATCCATAAACCATCATCAACAACCAGAAACATTACCACCGACCAAAAACTATTACCACCGACCATAAACCACCAGGAACATCCACAAACAATTACCAGCAATCATAAACCATTATTAAAATCCATAAAGGATCACTATCAACCATAAACCACTACCAGCATCCACAAACCATCATCACCAACCATAAACCATCATCAACCATCACCCGCATCCACAAACCATCATCACCAACCATAAACCATCATCAACCATCACCCGCATCCACAAACCATCACTACCAACCACAAACAGTCGCCAGCATCCTCAAACCACCACACCACTAATCAGAAACCATCATCAGAGTCCACAAACCATCACTGCTAACTGAACTCCATCATCTGTAACTGCAAACACGATCACCTTAAACAACCGCCTACCATCACCAACCATAAATCAACACCAGCAACCATAAACCATAATCGACAACCATAAAACATTACAATACTCCACCACCAGCAACGGCTATTACTCCTGCCAATTTACAAACTACCGCCAGCAGCCATAAACCATCACTAACAACTGTAATTACTGGCAACTATAACCCAGGACTGTCAACACCACCATCTTACCCCACGTTACCTAACGCTGGTGCTGGCCAGGTTCGTGTGGCTCTACGTCTCTCCAGGACACTAACTAGTACCCCGACCCCTTCCATCAATCTGTCTTGAGGCCTCGGCCCTCAGGCCTGCGAACCCCTCCACAACCTGGCTGGTCAGGTTAGCTCCTACCCTTGGTCGATTTTTGGTCCACTGGGTTTCTAAAATTTCTCCTCCGTTACTTGTGCTGGGAATCTCGGATATCTTCTGTATCACTTCTTGCTGCTCTCGTATCTATGGCAAGGTACTGAGTACGGGACGGCCACAGACACCCTCACAGCTATCGGCACAACAAGCATGGAATACTTTGAAAAAATATAGACCTTAAAACCAAAACGTGTACTAAACACAAGAAGACGTACAGCTTGAACATCCGGGGGCTAAGAATATTCAACAACCTGTCTGTCGTCATTAAAAAGCCTCTTGAAGATGCACACTGGAGGAAGTTAAGAAGGACCTGGAGAGTCACTGACAAGGTACAGCAGACCATCCATGTTGTGGTGGTTCAGTGGGCCTGAGGGCCTCAGCAGTCAAACAGCTTGGTCAACCAACGACCCAGCTCAGAGCCCTGGACTCAGCCCAAGCTGTAGGGAGGGGGGGTTGAGGAACCTCCCCAGGCTACTCCTGGTATTACTCAAAACCGTCCAAGGAACCTCCTGATTGTAAGCCGATACCTTGGGAAGTCTTCCAGGCCGGTCTAGCCAACTCGGAATGCCTTCTGAGTGGAAACCAAGGACCAAGTCTCCAAGGGTTTACCATGTGTAAATCATGGCATCTCTCCTCTGCATCCCAACCAGGGAGCAGAGTGTGAGTGAGGCGAGTCGTTCCTGGTGGTTCAGACGCATGACAATCAGCGAGGATTGTGTGAATGGTGTGTGCACGGTCCTTCAACGCCTCCAAGGTCTCACCCAACTTGCATGGCACAAACCGGTCTGGTATTCTCGCCAGGGAAAGCACAAAGATGCATTGTGATGAGTCGTTTTGCCTCAGTTCTCTTAAAATTTCGCGAAGTCTAAGAGTTTGGTGCTGGGAGAGGACGGACAAGCGTGCCTGTTATCCATGCCTCTCTCCCTCCATGATTGTAGAAGCAAAATCTGTTTCTCATCTGAGTGTGTTGGCGGCTCAGTAAATGCCAATGGTCACAGCTCCCTCGAACTTTAAACGCACTCCTTTGCTAATGCCAGCTTCAAGTGTCATTTTCAACACACAAGACTGGTTCATGTCAATAATTAGCGTTAGCATATCCAAGTACAAACGTTTCTGCCACCCGGCTCCTCCTCCACATTGATCATAACGTTCCATTCACCTCCCTGAAGCACTATGTACTTTCCTCAGGATTTCCAGTCTAGGCTTAATCCTTGTTCCACCTGATCGCTAAACAAGTGAGAGGCGTTCTAAACAATAATGATTTTTCTTAACTTCAAAAAATTTTTGCTCGAGTTTCCCCCTCCCCCCTCGACATTCAGACAGCACTGAAATTTCTCCCTGGTTTCCTATTTTGGTGTAACAGCAAAAAACCATCAACGATGTTTGCAGGTTTCATGATCAACAGATCCTCAGACACAAGCTTCAGGATCAACAGATCCTCAGACACAAGCTTCAGGATCAACAGATCCTCAGACACAAGCTTCAGGATCAACAGATCCTCAGACACAAGCTTCAGCATTAACAGATCCTCAGATACAAGCTTCAGGATCAACAGATCCTTAGACACAAGCTTCAGGATCAACAGATCCTCAGACACAAGCTTCAGGATCAACAGATCCTCTGACACAAGCTTCAGGATCAACAGATCCTCAGACACAAGCTTCAGGATCAACAGATCCTCAGATACAAGCTTCAGGATCAACAGATCCTCAGACACAAGCTTCAGGATCAACAGATCCTCAGATACAAGCTTCAGGATCAACAGATCCTCAGACACAAGCTTCAGGATCAACAGATCCTCAGACACAAGCTTCAGGATTAACAGATCCTCAGATACAAGCTTCAGGATCAACAGATCCTCAGACACAAGCTTCAGGATCAACAGATCCTCAGATACAAGCTTCAGGATCAACAGATCCTCAGACACAAGCTTCAGGATCAACAGATCCTCAGACACACTATCAAGGCAACCCAACACGTTTTGATGACCTTAGGTGATCATATTCTTCGTCCATCACATTCACATTGCCACCAATATTTGTATATCACACTGTTGCCTTTAGAGGGTTGTCAACATTTTAGTTAAGACACCACTGCTTCGTGCTGGATGGTGTCAAGTATTTTTTCCCTTTTTGTCCTCAGGTGGAACAGGTGGATAAATATGTACGTCTTATGGTGGTTGTGTGTGTGTGTGTGTGTGTGTGTGTGTGTGTGGGGGGGGGGGGGGGCATATACATGCAAGAGTAAAGACATGGTAAATATATACATGTTTAAGAGACGCAAGTGCAAAACTCTCTCCCCGCGACACAGATAGTAATCAGACACACACATACGATATATATATATATATATATATATATATATATATATATATATATATATATATATATATATATATATATATATATATATATATATATATATATTCCTATGAGTCCACGGGGAAAATAAAACACGAAAAGTTCCCAAGTGCACTTTCGTGTAATAATCACATCATCAGGGGAGCCCTGATGATGTGATTATTACACGAAAGTGCACTTGGGAACTTTTCGTGTTTCATTTTCCCCGTGGACTCATAGGAATATCTTGATCACGCGCAAAATTGTGATCCTTTCCAATATATATATATATATATATATATATATATATATATATATATATATATATATATATATATATATATATATATATATATATAAACTTGCAGATCCCAAGGGAAGATAAAAGCAAGAAAAATTGCATTAGCGCTTTCGTGTACTCTAGCACATCCTCAGAAGCAAATAGCAACAAATCAAAGATGGAGGAAAATATACAGAGATACAGAGACACCAGAAGATGTTAACAGGATCACATCTACACGGTGCTGAGGCAGGCAGTGAGTGAGGGAACCATTGTGGAGTCAGAGAACACTGGTAATAAACCTGACCCTACCACTCAGGTCACTACGGCTGTGTCAGGTCATCAACCTTCTTGCACAAGTCACTGTGAAATAAACGTAGGATGACGATATGAATAATCTTCTAGTAACATTCATATTCTTACCATCAGTCACTTGTATAAGAGCAGATTGTGTTATATTTCTACACTTAATGATGGAAGCAGCTCTGGAGCAGTCAGTAAGATGTGAGATTTCCTTCATGTGAGCAACACACCACTAGATGGTTGACCACTACCTACACTGTATTTATGATGACGTCACCAGATTTGAAGTCTTTACCTGTCTGTCTGTACCAAGGAAAATCAAATAATTTAGTGCCGTGCATCAAATCTACTGTGGAGAATGAAGATAATGGAAAATTACCATTCCTGGATGATGTGTTGATTCATAGGGAGGAGTACTGATGTAAATATAACACAAAGCTAACTAATACATCAGAGGGAGGAGTACTGTAGTAAATATAACATCTACACAAAGCTAATACATCATAGGGAGGAGTACTGTAGTAAATATAACATCTACACAAAGCTAATACATCATAGGGAGGAGTACTGTAGTAAATATAACATCTACACAAAGCTAACTAATACAATGTTCTATGTTCACCTTCACTCAGGTTCATAGATTTAGTATCAAACAGTCTATATTTTCTTCTGTGTATCTGAGAACGTTACGAATTGTCAATCCAGAATTTTTTAGAGGATGAATTTAATAATATTGATGTCATCGGTAAGAAACATTGTTATCCTTCCCATGTACTGGACAAATGTAAGACCAAGGATAGAAACACGTATTATGATAATGTGACACATGATAGATAGTCTTCCTGTAATATTGTATGTTTACCCTATCACAAATCACTTGAACCTATCATTCCGTTGCTTAGGATATTTGATGTAAAATCAGGTCTCTCTTTTGAGAGAACTGTAAAGAAAATGTTGATTAAAACAGCCCAAGTATTGACAATAATATAGTTTACATAATTCCTTGTAAAACATGCAGTTCGTTTTCCTTGGTACAGACAGACAGGTAAAGACTTCAAATCTGGTGACGTCAACATAAATACAGTGTAGGTAGTGGTCAACCATCTAGTGGTGTGTTGCTCACATGAAGGAAATCTCACATCTGACTGACTGCTCCAGAGCTGCTTCCATCATTAAGTGTAGAAACATAACACAATCTGCTCTTATACAAGTGACTGATGGTAAGAATATGAATGTTACTAGAGGATTATTCATAACGTCATCCTACATTTATTTCACAGTGACTTGTGCAAGAAGGTTGATGACCTGACACAGCCGTAGTGACCTGAGTGGTAGGGTCAGTATTACCAGTGTTCTCTGACTCCACAATGGTTCCCTCACTCACTGCCTGCCTCAGCACCGTGTAAGATGTGATCATGTTAACATCTTCTGGTGTCTCTGTATCTCTGTATACTTTCCTCCATCTTTGGTTTGTTGCTATTTGCTTCTGAAGATGTGTTTAAATACACGAAAGCGCTTAAGCAAATTTTCCTGCTATGATTTTCCCTCGTAATCTACAAGTTCATCTGTTATCATGTGTCTGCTTTGTGTGTGTGTGTGTGTGTGTGTGTGTGTGTGTGTGTGTGTGTGTGTGTGTGTGTGTGTGTGTGTGTGCATGGAAACAGACGAGGAATGGAACAAGCCACTCACATGCACATGTATATACATAAACGCCCATACACGCACATACACATACATATACATTTTAACGCATACATACACAGACATACACATATATACACAGTACACATCCATACTTGCTGCCTTCATCCATTCTCGTCGCCATCCCGCTACACACGAAATAGCATCCCCCCACCCCTCACCTTCAGCGAGGCAGCGCCAGGAACAGACAAAAAAAGGCCACATTCGTTCACACTCAGTCTCTAGCTGACATGTGTAATGCACCCAAACCACAGCTCCCTTTCCACACCCAGGTCCCACAGACATTTCCATGGTTTACCCCAGACGCTTCACATGCCCTAGTTCAATCCACTGACAGCACGTCGACCCTGGTATACAACATCGTTCTATTTCACTCTATTCCTTGCACGCCCCTCAACCTCTTGCATGTTCAGGCCCCGACCGCTCAAAATCTTTTACACTCCATCCTTCCACCTCCAATTTCATCTCCCGCTTCTCCTTCTTCCCTCCACCTCTGACACATATATCCTCTTTGTCAATCTTTCCTCAATCATTTTCTCCATGTGTCCAAACCATTTCAACACACCCTCTTCCCTCTTCTGCTCTCTCAACCAAACCCTTTTATTATCACACATCTCTCTCATCCTTTCATTACTTACTCGATCATATATATATATATATATATATATATATATATATATATATATATATATATATATATATATATATATATATATATATATTTCTTCTTTCATACTATTCGCCATTTCCCGCATTAGCGAGGTAGCGTTGAGAACAGAGGACTGGGCCTTTGAGGGAATATCCTCACCAGGCCCCCTTCTCTATTCCCTCTTTTGGAAAATAAAAAAAAAAAAAAAGCGAGAGGGGAGGATTTCCAGCCCCCCGCTCCCTCCCCTTTTAGTCGCCTTCTACGACACGCAGGGAATACGTGGGAAGTATTCTTTCTCCCCAATCCCCAGGGATATATATATGCGTGCATAGTGCCATTGTACAAAGGCAAAGGGGATAAAAGTGAGTGCTCAAATTACAGAGGTATAAGTTTGTTGAGTATTCCTGGTAAATTATATGGGACGGTATTGATTGAGAGGGTGAAGGCATGTACAGAGCATCAGATTGAGGAAGAGCAGTGTGGTTTCAGAAGTGGTAGAGGATGTGTGGATCAGGTGTTTGCTTTGAAGAATGTATATGAGAAATACTTGGAAAAGCAAATGGATTTGTATGTAGCATTTATGGATCTGGAGAAGGCATATGATAGAGTTGATAGAGATGCTCTGTGGAAGGTATTAAGAATATATGGTGTGGGAGGCAAGTTGTTAGAAGCAGTGAAAAGTTTTTATCGAGGATGTAAGGCATGTGTACGTGTAGGAAGAGAGGAAAGTGATTGGTTCTCAGTGAATGTAGGTTTGCGGCAGGGGTGTGTGATGTCTCCATGGTTGTTTAATTTGTTTATGGATGGGGTTGTTAGGGAGGTAAATGCAAGAGTTTTGGAAAGAGGGGCAAGTATGAAGTCTGTTGGGGATGAGAGAGCTTGGGAAGTGAGTCAGTTGTTGTTCGCTGATGATACAGCGCTGGTGGCTGATTCATGTGAGAAACTGCAGAAGCTGGTGACTGAGTTTGGTGAAGTGTGTGAAAGAAGAAAGTTAAGAGTAAATGTGAATAAGAGCAAGGTTATTAGGTACAGTAGGGTTGAGGGTCAATTCAATTGGGAGGTAAGTTTGAATGGAGAAAAACTGGAGGAAGTAAAGTGTTTTAGATATCTGGGAGTGGATCTGGCAGCGGATGGAACCATGGAAGCGGAAGTGGATCATAGGGTGGGGGAGGGGGCGAAAATCCTGGGAGCCTTGAAGAATGTGTGGAAGTCGAGAACATTATCTCGGAAAGCAAAAATGGGTATGTTTGAAGGAATAGTGGTTCCAACAATGTTGTATGGTTGCGAGGCGTGGACTATGGATAGAGTTGTGCGCAGGAGGATGGATGTGCTGGAAATGAGATGTTTGAGGACAATGTGTGGTGTGAGGTGGTTTGATCGAGTAAGTAACGTAAGGGTAAGAGAGATGTGTGGAAATAAAAAGTGCGTGGTTGAGAGAGCAGAAGAGGGTGTTTTGAAATGGTTTGGGCACATGGAGAGAATAAGTGAGGAAAGATTGACCAAGAGGATATATGTGTCGGAGGTGGAGGGAACGAGGAGAAGTGGGAGACCAAATTGGAGGTGGAAAGATGGAATGAAAAAGATTTTGTGTGATCGGGGCCTGAACATGCAGGAGGGTGAAAGGAGGGCAAGGAATAGAGTGAATTGGATCGATGTGGTATACCGAGGTTGACGTGCTGTCAGTGGATTGAATCAGGGCATGTGAAGCGTCTGGGGTAAACCATGGAAAGCTGTGTAGGTATGTATATTTGCGTGTGTGGACGTATGTATATACATGTGTATGGGGGTGGGTTGGGCCATTTCTTTCGTCTGTTTCCTTGCGCTACCTCGCAAACGCGGGAGACAGCGGCAAAAAAAAAAAAAAAAAAAAAAAATATATATATATATATATATATATATATATATATATATATATTTCTTTCATACTATTCGCCATTTCCCGCATTAGCAAGGTAGCGCTAAGAACAGAGGACTGGGCCTTTGAGGGAATATCCTCACCTGGCCCCCTTCTCTGTTCCTTCTTTTGGAAAATTAAAAAAAAACGAGAGGGGAGGAAAATAAAAAAAAAAAAAAAAGAAGGGAGGATTTCCAGCCCCCCGCTCCCTCCCCTTTCAGTCGCCTTCTACGACACGCAGGGAATACGTGGGAAGTATTCTTTTTCCCCTATCCCCAGGGATAATATATATATATATATATATATATATATATATATATATATATATATATATATATATATATATATATATATATTTTTTTTTTTTTTTTTTTTGCTTTGTCGCTGTCTCCCGCGTTTGCGAGGTAGCGCAAGGAAACAGACGAAAGAAATGGCCCAACCCACCCCCATACACATGCCTTGATTCAATCCACTGACAGCACGTCAACCCTGGTATACCACATCGCTCCAATTCACTATATTCTTTGCCCTCCTTTCACCCTCCTGCATGTTCAGGCCCCGATCACACAAAATCTTTTTCACTCCATCTTTCCACCTCCAATTTGGTCTCCCTCTTCTCCTCGTTCCCTCCACCTCCGACACATATATCCTCTTGGTCAATCTTCCCTCACTCATTCTCTCCATGTGCCCAAACCATTTCAAAACACCCTCTTCTGCTCTCTCAACCACGCTCTTTTTATTTCCACACATCTCTCTTACCCTTACGTTACTTACTCGATCAAACCACCTCACACCACACATTGTCCTCAAACATCTCATTTCCAGCACATCCATCCTCCTGCGCACATCTCTATCCATAGCCCACGCCTCGCAACCATACAACATTGTTGGAACCACTATTCCTTCAAACATACCCATTTTTGCTTTCCGAGATAATGTTCTCGACTTCCACACATTTTTCAAGGCTCCCAAAATTTTCGCCCCCTCCCCCACCCTATGATCCACTTCCGCTTCCATGGTTCCATCCGCTGCCAGATCCACTCCCAGATATCTAAAACACTTCACTTCCTCCAGTTTTTCTCCATTCAAACTCACCTCCCAATTGAATTGACCCTCAACCCTACTGTACCTAATAACCTTGCTCTTATTCACATTTACACTTAACTTTCTTCTTTCACACACTTTACCAATATATATATATATATATATATATATATATATATATATATATATATATATATATATATATATAAGATGTAACACAAGAAGGAGCCAAGCGTGGAGTGCTCGTCCTTCTTGATGGCTCAGGCTGGGGTGTCTGAATTTATGTTGATGTCACAAAGATGAGATGAAAGGAGAGACAGGCAGAATTTTTGAGGAGAGGAACCTGGATGTTCTGGCTTTCAGCGAAATAAAGGATAACAATGGTTTGTAAATCTTTTCGGAGTAAAATCAGGGGTTAGTGCGAGAGCAAAAGCAAAGGAATAGGTAGCATTACTGCTGAAGCAAGAGTTGTGAGAGTGTGTAAAAGAGCGTAAATAGTGAGCTCTAGGCTGCTGTGGTTAAAAAATGAAAGTGAAATACGAGATATGGGTGATTAATAGTGCTTAAGCACCTGGCCATGAAAAGAAAGACCATGAGAGGTATGCTCTTTCGGAGCAGCTGAGCGAGTCTGTCAGCAGTTTTGATGCAAGACGCCGTGTGTCAGTGATGTGTCATTTAAAAGTGAAGGTGTACAATGAGAGTTTCTGGCATAAGTGGAAAAGACTTTCGTGACAAGTTCACTGCTACCAACACGATGGTAGCCAAGGATGCGTTCGATCTCCAGTAAACATTACCAAGCACTCGCCCGCTGGTATCATCATCAGACAAACCCTGAACCAGAAGTTCAGGTTGACGGGCAACTTGAACACAGGACGGCTACAACTTCAAAACTTTCTCATCACACTTCACCCACCACGTATATTCTGTAACAGAGGCATCTGAATCATGTCCACAAGTGTAAATATCTCTCACGTACAACAGAAGCAACAGGAAAGAGTCAAGTCTTACATGTGATGAAAATATCCCTTACGCAGAGGAGCAACAAGAAACAATCATGTCCACAAGTGAAAATGTCCCTCAGGTACAACAGGAGGAGTTACAGGAAACAGTCAAGTCCACAAGTGAAAATATGCCTCAGTTACAACAGGAGGAGTAACTGAAAGCAGTCATCTATGTAATCATTACAAAAGAACTCCTGGAATATTGTTCCCAACATCTGTAGTCAAAGGCTTCCAGGATACTTCCGTCACCCACCTCGAGTCTCGATGCTCACTATACCTTAAAGTCGTCATCAAAACAACATGTCAAGCCATGATTCATTTGTAAGCAAGTGTAAAGATCCACATCACATTTATCTAACCACGGAGAAAAATAACACCTGCCTTAATACAGAATACTAACGATCAAGTAACGGAAGGTTTGAGCCTCGTCTTCAAGACCTGGATGGCGAAGCCGTGGGCGACGAGACAACGGCTTTCGTTCGAACAGTCGAACTGACGAAGCGACGGAGGAAAACGAGCGCCTACTACCTTAAAAGGGTGTTTGTCAGGTAATGACAGAGCACCTCAATCCTTCGGTTATCATATAACGAGGGGAGGGGTCGCTTTCCGAGAACCACCTTAACGATGAGGTGATACGCGCTGCAAGTAGTGAATATACAAAGGTAGTGAGGTATTCACTCACTCCAGGCGTTATTCATTTGTCGGGCGGGACAATGAGAGCTCCGATATTATTGCTCTACTTCTCAGCCTTTAGAAATATGACACAATACCCTCCCTTCCATGTCTACGTCCCTGCTCCCCTTCCCATTCATGCCGTCTCTCTTCCCTTCACCCAACCTTCCCTCCCTCTCACCCTTCCGCTCTCAACTTCTCTACAGTTAGTCTTCCCTCTCTTACCAGAACGAGGCCCCATACTCCCCTTACAGATCCCCCCAACTCTGACCTGCCTCCCATATATCCATTCCGTCTACATACGATCCACAAACCGTCCGTCGTTTCGCTTTCACTGTACAATTCTTCGTCTTTCTTTATCATCAGTATACCTCTCTCCCACTACCACTTTACCTCACTCGCCTCTACCTCACAGCCACTGTAACTCTGTGCAGTTTACGTCCACCGCCACCGGTGCAAGTTTTCTTAAATTCCCTCCCCTCACCCCGGTTCTTGTTGGACCAACCCTAACCTATCCTTCAGGACCTCCCTCTCGTTGGCCTATCACCCCCTAGCAACCCTTTCTCCCCCCCCTCTTCCCCTCGCGTATGGCCTCCCCTCGTCGCTACACTAGATTACGGGCGGCTAGAGACGATGTTTTTCCCCCCCGGTCACCACACGCACATCCGCCCCCCTCCCCCAACCCTACCTTTAAACCCCCACCCCTACAACCGCTCTCCCGACGCGATCACTTCACTAACATTTCACAGAGAGGAGCACCCGTGATCCTCGTCTATGACACCCTCCACCACAACGGGGAGACTCGACGCGCCATCGTCATAACTGTTTACACCACACACGGTACACAGAGCCCTCCGCGGCACGCCACAACGGAAACGTTTTTCATCGTTTAAATTTTGCACGCTTAATGGTCGGCTGGCTGGGCTGGGCTGGGCTGGGCTGGGCCGGCCGATCTTCAACACAGTTTAACCGTCAATCTATTACACTATCTATCGAAAACTTCGCTAATACTTCACAGATATAAATCCCGCACCGCTGCACTGGTAATAGATCAACATCCTGCTGCAGTCACCAAAATGAATGACCGGAGCTGAAAAGACAACTGCGAAGCGTGGCTTATGGAAGGATAATAATACCACCAGTGAGTCAGTTACCCGACACGAGCATAGAAAACGAGACATCACTGGCGAGTCATCCGTACAAACGGACACTACAACAATACCTGTTTCATAGCCACGTCTACTGTATTACATCATGCACAGCAAACATACCTCACAGTCCAGGAATGTTTCAACATTTGTGTCAATCAGAATCGCCTTTCGTTAAAAAAAGAAACAGCATCCCTCATAGATCTTCCTTCAAGATGTTCAGAGAAAATCTATGGGAACCTCTGTTCATCTTGCCTTCCTTCAATATAAATAATTATGTAATTACTTAAAACTGTTTATTTGATGAAGAAATATAGCTAAAATTCAAACTTTTCCCCGAAATGTTTCAATAAAGTTCAACAGAAACCATTCGTAACAACTTCAAATATTTTTTTCAAAACCACCTTCCTTCACATTTTGTTATTACCACAGGCTATAACGAACTGCTCTTCTGATTTCGAATCATTCTAGTATTACGGTTATCAACACAACGTCTGACCGTCCTACGTAATGTCTTCTCCCGGATCAATATCTGACGTGACGTTCTAACGTAAGGATCTTTCCCAGCCTCGCGCCGTTTTCTAACACTGCAGGGAGAATTGCACTCAGCCAGCAGAGGAAGACAAGTCATCACATATTTTCCAGAACACTTAAATGAAAAATACAATTGCTAATGACTAAATTAAAGTCAGCTATGGCTGTGTTACATTAAGTTTGAGTGAATTTAACAAACTTCACAAGGATTTAACAAGATGTTTGAGGTTCTTTTCATTACGATTTAACAACGTGTTTATGGTTCACATGCTAGGATTGAACGATCCGTTAATAATCATCACTAGGATTTAACAAGCTGTTTATGGTTCTTTTCATTACGATTTAACAACCTTTTCATGGTTATACATGCTAGGATTGAACGATCCGTTTATAATCATATTCAGAAGAACTTAACAATTCGTTCACAGGTATATTAACAAGAACTTAAAAACCTGTTTTTGGTTCATTTCCCTACGATTCAACAACCTTTTTATGGTTATGTTCACGAGGATTGAAAGACCCGTATGTAGTTATAGCCACTAGGATTTAACAACAATTTCATAGTTATATTACTTGGACTTAACAACCCGGTCATAGGTATATTCACGATGACTCAATAACTTGTTTCTGGTTATGCCTTGATGTAAGGAACTCTTTCATGATTATACATTGTAAACTACCTTTTGTATACGTTAGCTGAGACGGCACCGCCAACTGAGGCTTTAATAAAGACCATCTCATTAACGCTATATATATATATATATATATATATATATATATATATATATATATATATATATATATATATTATCCCTGGGGATAATATATATATATATATATATATATATATATATATATTATCCCTGGGGATAGGGGAGAAAGAATACTTCCCACGTATTCCCTGCGTGTCGTAGAAGGCGACTAAAAGGGGAGGGAGCGGGTGGCTGGAAATCTTCCCCTCTCGTTTTTTTTTAATTTTCCAAAACAAGGAACAGAGAAGGGGGCCAGGTGAGGATATTCCCTCCAAGGCCCAGTCTTCTGTTCTTAACGCTACCTCGCTAACGCGGGAAAGGGCGAATAGTTTGAAAGAAAGAAAAAAAAAAAAAAAAAAAAATATATATATATATATATATATATATATATATATATATATATATATATATATATCCTATACCAATTTTATCGACCAATCCCTAGGGATGGATGAACGGCTGGGTTGACTGTGGACAGACTACCGCAACCAGCAATCGAACCCATGTGCTCGACCCTGGGCAGCCCGCCCGTGAATGCGTACGGTCAGGAACGCTAACCGCTACACCACGGCAGTCCGTGGTTTCTGTGAGTTCTTCTCTGTATGTTTTCTGTGAGCGTTCTGCTCTAGGCACAGTATGAACCTCTGACATCCACATGAAACCACACTCGACATGGGGGAGCTCAGCGAGGCCAAGTCTTCGATGATTCCGACTGTGACCTCAGACTTCTACACCACAGCAGGGCCAGGGGACGTCACAGCCAGCTGACACCTCTCCTGACGTATTCATGGTCTTAGAGAGAGAGAGAGAGAGAGAGAGAGAGAGAGAGAGAGAGAGAGAGAGAGCAACTGCCCTACCGAATGGAACAGCACGGGTCAGCACCTGACTTGGTGGCGCTCATCCATGCACAGTCACAGCTACACTACGTGGTATACACGTCCTCTCACCTGATTATAAACAAACGTATGGCCCACGACAACCCCTGTGGTCACTGTCAATGCCTTACCACATGCGTCTTTTTGAATCACGGTCCTGGAGGCGGAGGACAACACGCGAGACCTAACTCGCTTCCCATGACCCCAGTCCTAACGAGTCCCCGTGACCTTGACCTACCATCTTGAGGAAGGACGGTCAAGGTAAGTAGATCACTTGAACCTGTTGCCATCTGCGCCTGACGCTGGCACGCGCACACAAAGGAACCAGACGACACGAGAAGCTTGATGGAGGGGCGCCCTCAACTCAACTCGACAGAGTAAGCTCAAGATATGCTTACTTCAAGTCAAGTTTAATTGCATTAATCTCGAACAAGTTGGGGATACTTTGAGCTTGACAGAATCCTCCCTCATCCACTGAAAACTGACACCACACACACACACACACACACACACACACGCGCGCGCGCGCGTGCGCGTCAAGCAGTATTGTCTCCCGTAATTAGGTAAAACTTGTGCGACTCCTGACGTGCTCGCCGTCATCCGCTCCAGGGTGATACCTGCTTCTCACTGCCCTTCTGCAGAAGGCAACACACCGCACAACCCTGGGGATAGAGGAGGGCACAGGGAGAAGAGCTGCGGCAGGAGGATTCAACGGGTGAGGAAGGCAGGGAGGTAGGAGTTAGGGGAAGTAAGACGGAGGGAGGGAGGCAGGAGAGAGGTAGGGAAGAGGGGAAACGAAGGCTGAGGCTGGCAAGTGTTTGTATGTGTGTGTGTATGTGTGTGTGTGTGTGTGTGTGTGTGTGTGTGTGTGTGTGTGTGTGTGTGTGAATTCAGGCAGGCGTCATATATCACGGTCGGTCGAGCTTGGTTTGACTTGGTAGGATAATTCTTTACAATCTTAAACAATGGCATCTGGTGCTGGAAGGTGAGGGAGAGGGAGGAATGATGGAGGGGTGGTGCACACGAGGAGAGAGGAACGGTGGAACGGAGAGAGAGAGAGAGAGAGAGAGAGAGAGAGAGAGAGAGAGAGAGAGAGAGAGAGAGAGAGAGAGAGAGAGAGAGAGAGAGAGAGAGAGAGAGAGAGAGAGGGGGGGGGGGGGGGAAGGCGATGCTTTGAGGTGGGGGGGGGGGGCACGGGGGAGGAAAGATACAGTGCGGGAATGTGTTGGGCCAGAAAAACTACGGGAAATAGGAACACTGGGGAGAGGGACTCGGGTAAAGAAGATGGATGTGGCGCGGGGGAGGAGGGAGGGGGGCGTTGGCGAGAGTAGGGGCAGGGAAGGAAAGTGGGGAGGCAGGAGGGGGGAAGGGGTGGAAGAGAGGCTCTTTTTCCCCCCAGTAAGTAATGGGGATACCAACATTATCTTTCATCTACTCCGTCAGCCGTCCGTAAACATGGGGCACACGTACCCCTATTTATACCATCACAAAAACTTACCAATTCATTCGTTTATTGAGAACTGTCCCCCAAAAGCAGTATCTTCAGCTACCACACGAAAAAGATAAACAAGAGAGAACGAGTACCTGTACACTAGCACTAGAAGCGTTCATAGACCTGGATGTATTTACAAAACATGTTTCATCTATTTACGGAAATAAATATCAGCAAGTGCTAACGCAGAGGCGCGGCTCAGCCTCGTACCGAGATGAAGAAAATAACTGCTGTCTTCCCGGGGGAAGCTGAACCTAACGGCGCAGCAACGCCCTCCTTGAGGCCGGGGAAGATGCTGGCTAAGCCACACTGACGTCTTCCACCTACCAGCCTTGTCGGCGCGGTTCGCTGGGAGTATCATTACCTTACCTTCCCCTCCTCCATCATATCTCAAGCTCATCCTCACCCCATCTATCGTCTCCTCGCCTCACTAGGCGGGCGGCTACTGCCTTTCTTCATATACCAGAGATCGAGGTGAGCGATTCGTGAAGAACACCTACTACGAAGGTACTCAGTCAGGAGAACAACGCTGCCATAAGGAGCCCCTGAACACTCCGTCTTTGGCAGCACATGAGCCAAAGATCGTGAACACATCTGCCAGGCCAGGCGCCCACAAACAGCGTCCAGCAAAGCTAAGCCCAGATATGCAGACCCTATGCACAGTTGTGCTCAAGGTAACGCCGTGCTAAGTAGACGGGAAGATGACTGTATCATGCAGGTTTTATGTATGTCATCCCTGATAAATCTTTTGGTACTTTTAACTGCAGCTTCTTCTGTATCATTGCCAATTACTGCATGTCACAAGAGCCGTCTTGAAGGTGGTATATCCACACTCACGAGCTATAACTAAACATGATGCACGTCAAGGCAACACTTGTTACACAAAGGAAGAGTTATCTATGTTATGCAAGAATTCACCTGTTGTCACACCTGAGTGGTACAAGCAGAAAAGACTCCGTATTTCACTTGCAGATCAACTCTTAAGACCAACATGCGCCCAAAGACGCAAACGAAACGCCCGCCTAAAACCTTTTTCATATCGTTCTGCCTAACAGTCAAGTCCGACCAATGTTACTTGCTGCAAAAGAAAGAAAGAAACGGTAGGTGTGAAAAGAAATCAGGATGGCTTAGGAAGTAAACGAAAGGGAGGACACGTAGGAGTGATACAAGAAATCATAAGACACAGGCGAAGCACAGGGAGGCATCGGGAACGTACACGCAAAACATCAAGCATCTACGACGCAGGATGAAACACGTCAACGAAAACCTTTCACCCAGGTATATACTGGTCCCCTCCCCCTTCCCCCACGACCTCTAATATCTCACTTATATCAGCTCGTACCTCAAGGAGCATGACAGCAAAGTTTCTCGAACTTCTTCAATTTTGAAAGACAATGTTAACGAAAAATATCTTTTAAAGTACAGATATACGGAGACATCCTCGAGACGGACAGCCTGATGTGTACATGAGTCTTCCCTTTCAGGTGAGAGGGGGGAGGGAACAATGTAAGAGAACAGCGACACATTCATCAGCCACAATACATGTGACCAACAACATGCGCCAAATATTCTAAACAACCTCAGCTGCTGCACAGGACGCCGCTGCCCCTCACATGTAATAACCCGCATCGAAAGGCTCGTGAGCCAGCGAGGCGTGAGGACTTTTTCATGAGGCGCTTCCGATGGTGAGGCATGCCAGAGAAAGCCAAGTGGGCTACAGAAGATGTACAGAAAATCCTGAGCTAAGCAGACACCAGTAGGGAAGGTGTAACAGTACCCAGTACTGGGACACGTATGAACACATCGCTGACCATCATTCAGGAGCAGGCCCGACCCCCTGGGTTGAAATCCCGAGTGCAGTTGTCGACCTACAGTCAACCCAGGTATTCATCCTCCCCTCGGAGCTGGTCAATATACAGGAACCTGGCTTATGCTGGTGTGTGTGTGTGTGTGTGTGTGTGTGTGTGTGTGTGTGTGTGTGTGTGTGTGCGCGCGCGCGTATATATACACAAGGTTGAAAGACGAGTGGAAAACTCTCTCCCTGTAACACAAAACAAAACAGGAATCAAGCACAGCAAACCTTGCCAATGAGTCTCTCTCTCTCTCTCTCTCTCTCTCTCTCTCTCTCTCTCTCTCTCTCTCTCTCTCTCTCTCTCTAACACACACACACACACACACACACACACAGCTGTTCACATATGCATATGGAGTAGTAGTATATGGTAAAGAGTTGGAATTTAGGAACCTTATTAGGAAAAATGCACCTGATAGTGTTGCTGTGGATACAAAGCTTACTAGAGAGAAAAGCTCCCCACCTGTTCTGTAAAGATGGATACATAGTAGCAAAGAAGAACAGAAGACAAAGGAGAACGAGGACAAGGCATTCTCAATAAGATACAGCCTAAGTACCAGGAAATCCTGGAAGATAACCAGTTCAGACAATGCATACTGTCAGGGATAAATTTAGTAAAGAAGTATACAATGGTTTACCTTAAGTATGCTGATAATACATAATTATCCAACGAACCAGAACCAATATGCAATGTTCATGATGAAGGACCAGTCAGGAGAGTACATAAAGCAGAACAACAAGCACATTTTAGAATAGTGATGAGCTAATAATGCCGGATTTCGATAATAAAGAAAATAAAATGTGACAATCTGGATTCTCGTATCAAGGAGGCAATAGTTCTCCAACTGCATTCAGGAAAATTTCCTATTCCAGCATATCAGGATGAGAGGTACCATCATTATCATATCATCTCCACACAACACACAGTCGCATGGAAATGGAGAACGTCACAGCGATACACTAGCTTAAGACAGAGGTAAAACATGTCTCAATTGATTATGATGTGGTAAAGGAAGATGTCACAACAGCAGAGATGAGACCGGACGCAAAGAGGAGGTATGGTTGTGGAGACGTTACAGAACTCGGCAATTTCTGTGGCAGCATGAACAGGGAAATGGAGTTCAGTTGCCAGGAATAATGGCATTGTAAAATTCACAATGAAGGAGTAGGTATATGGGTACCTTTAGCCTTAAACACAGAAAGATAGTTGACAGGGATGGAGAAATGGTTCAATAAAAAGGTCAAAAAGTGAGGCAGCTCGTGATGTGCTGTGACAAAGATATAGAAGACAATCCAGCCAGCGTACATTACTGAGGTATAGGAAAGAAACAGGTACAGCTGGATCAGAAAGGAGGAACAGAAAAGCTGCTGAATGGAATACCGAGGACTAGGCAAGGGATATTACAAATCTTTCCTCCCCATAAAAATTATCCGGTGTAAATTCTCATTCTAAGAGCTGCTAATCAGGATTTAAAGGATTCAGAGGCATTAGTTATAAAGAATGAAGTACGGATATTCCTAGTGAAGTCTCCGGTTGTCTTCTACCCCCTAAAAGCCTAGGCTGTTAAGTTTGGTCGTTGGTCGACTAAGCTGTCAGAAGCCGCAGCCCTCAAGCCCACATAGCCCCCTAAGCTTGACTAGGCTGTTGCACTTTGTAAGGACCTATCCAATGTACTCTTAAACTTCTCTACTGTACATCCCAGGCTGTTTCTGATGATAGCTGGCAAGGTGTTGGTGAGTCTTGGGCCCCCCCAGATGTTTAATATGTTCTCTCTTTATGTGCATATCGCACCTTTGCATTTCAGAGGCAGTATTATACAAAATATTCCACGCCTGTCCTAAAAGTAGAAGGTTATTACCAATTGTAAGTAAGGAATCATAACTACTAGGATTTTCCAGGAACTGATGATGATACACCTTTCCCGTCTGCGCTCCAGGGAGTATATAACTCAGAAATTTCAGCTGTTCCCAGTAATTTAAGTCCGTTGCCACATTACTAAGGGCTGTGAAGGATGCCGTGACACTTTCCGAATCCGCAGTTTCGCCTGCCTTGTGTGGTGATGTTGGAACGCAGCAATGTTCGAATAATGAAAGACTTAGCGCCTTGAATATCACATTTTTTTCTTCCCTCGTCTTGAAGGTCAGCAGGATCCAGCCTGCCATCCTTCTGCATGAGGCAACCGTTGTTTTGTTGTGTTAGCTGACGGTTAGGTCGTTAGACATTATTACTCAGTGGTCTTTTCACAATATTCGACTGGTTTACTATGACGCCTCGGTTCGATAGTTTGTATTTTTCTTTTTTATTTCAATTTCAGCATACCGGAGGAGTTGATCTTTGTCTCTATTGAAAAGAATGTTGTTCTCTCGGTTACCCAATTAAAGACTTCGTTTATGTCTCTTGTAGTTTTTCAGCATCTTCCCCTAACGTGTTTATACTTATTCTTGTATCATCTGCGAAGGATGATATACAACTGTGGCTCGTGTTTGCGTAAACTTCAGATATACATGTACATATCTGGTGTATTGATATGTGAGAAAATGAATTGTAAGTTCAAAAATGTTTTCGGAAAGGAAGGTACTACAGCTCCAACACATGAGATGGAATGGGAAGGATGTACTGGAGGGCAATGAAATATCTAGGAAAGACAAATATAATTCTTAAAAGAATCTTGATCCAAATAATTCTCGTGGCCCTGACAAAACTGCTACGTATGTGCTAAGGATGAGAGCAGACATCCTTGACAAACCACTTGAAATGATGTTCAAGATGTTTCTGAAATAGGTTAATATGCCAAGTGAGTGGAAAAGGCCAAACGTCATACCTGTCTACAATAAATGGGACCGGGAGGAGGCGCTGAAAAACAGACCGGTTTTCTTGAAGAGCGTGCTATGGAAGGTGCGCGAAAAGATAGTCAGAAAACAAATGGACGACTTCCTGCACATAGGAAACTATCTAAGTGCGAGAAAAAAAAAATAGTTTCAGGAAAGCCAGTCGTGCATAACGAGCCTCTTAGATTTCTACAGGAAAATGAGCTCCGTTTTAGACAATAGAGAAGACTGGTTGCAGTGTTTGCATTTGGACTGCCAGAGAGCATTTGACAGTGTGCCGCATACGATGCTGATAAAGAAGCAGGATCCTCAGGCAACCATTGGGGGTAGAAGACTTCGACGTATGAACGATTATGTTAGCGGAGGGCAACAAATGACGCATGTAAAGGGAGCCTCCTCGAAATGGGACGAGGTCATCCGTGGCGTTCCACAGGGTTTTCTACTGGGGCCATTATTGTTCTTGATCAATGTAATTAACTTTCCAGAAGGACTGGACTCCTATTGGAATATGTTTGCGAAAGATTCTAAGGTCATGATGGGAATGAAAAAAGAAGAGGACTGCAAAAATTCAAGGGGACTTGCACAAACTCCAAAGCTGGTCAGATATATCGCTGATGAAATTCAACCCAATCAAGTGTAAAGTAATGAGGACCGGGCACAGTAAAGGCCTCAATACGAGTATCATCAACAGGGATGTAAGCTGCAGCAATCTCTTTGTGAGAGAGACTTGGGAATCGACGTCATCCCCCACCTGTTGCCAGAGTCCCACATTAGGAGACAAACTGTCTACTGGGCATATAGCGGAAAAGTAATCCAACATCTGGACGAGAATATGTTCAGGAAGCTGTTCACATCCTACAAGAGGCCAAAACTAGAATACGAATAGAAAACGTCCCTAGGGCTGCAAAAAAGATGGTACCAGACCTAAGAAAGCCGAGATATAGGAAAAGCTTACAGGCCTTAAATTTGTCTACAATAGAAGAAAGATAACAGAGGGGGGGGGAGGGAGGTGACCAGCGAACAACCTTTCAGTTTTTAAACAAGTCTGATGAAGTCAACAAGAATGGAACAACCTGAGGCTATAACATGAAACGAAGCAAGAAACTTGTTGGAGGAGATGTAAAGTAGTTCTTTTACAATATAAGACTGGTGGACGAATGGAGTAAACTGAATAATGAAACTGTAAATGTGAGCAGCACACGGAAGTTTAAAAAGTTGTATGATGGCTGAGAAAGTTTAAGAGATGGAGCCCCACGAGTGTACAGTACAGATAAATAACCACACACACACACACACACACACACACTTTATATGGGGCTTTTCGACTGTAGATCTCTCTCCTCGTACTGTACAAATAGGTCATTACAAACACACCTGTGAGGTGAGAATAGCAGAATTATTGTTATAACCGGGTCTTATTTTTCTCAGCATATGATGCTTTACCTGCATAATGAGCTAAGGTACCACCTGGCCATCCTAAGACCTACTACGTCAACCGGTCTTACCCCGGACGCCACACCTACCAGAGGACCCGGGTGTGCGCGGCCTCTGACAGACAGAGGCGCATCCTACAGCACCCAGGAATGATCTTCCCGTCCAGAGGGGCTGAGGTCCTCAGGATCCTCCACGGCCTCTAGCAGACAAACATCCCAGCATATCCCAACAATGGCCTTCCCGTCGACGGTCCTCCCGCCTCTCGTCCATCACCCATCTACTCTACATTACATGAAAAGTACGGGAGCTTATTATGCCAACCATCCTACTCTTGCCTTGAAACAAAACTCGACAATGGTTTCAAAACTTCTCACTGTGCTTTCATCCTGCAACACATCTTGTATGGGGCATCCCTCTGTTGCCCGGCCTGCTCACAATGTGATCCATTCCTGAATAACATACCCAAGGTCAATATTGGTACGGGTATTTACATATCATCTTGGTGACGTTTTCGAGGTCTAAGGGGTCAGAACTCAGGGTCACAAGGTCAGGTTGGTGCTTTGACCAACAGCCGATCGAGTGAGTGGACTGAGGCTTGCAATGTCCACTGTGTTTTGTACTACACACCGCAACTATGACCCAACCAACTATGCAGTGATCACCGTCAACACAATCCCATCTACAATCAAATATTTCTGTCAAACCACAAATGGTTTAACACTCTGCAACACATTCACACCTCCGACATCTCAAAACACCAATGCACTATATAAATCTAAAAGTCAATTATTTTTCCAAAAGCCGTGCAACGAACCACCAACATAACCGCAACACAAGAGCAAACTTACCAACACAGTCCCACAACACATATCAGGCCTTCCGAGGCTCCACTTTCTTCCGCACCTCCACCAACAATTCTTCATGTTCTACAACATTCAGCGGCTGGTGTCACTCGTCCATTTGTGAACAACAACGTATGAATGTCATGGGTTTGAATCGGAAGGCGGCCCACTCACCGTGTCACCCTCAACCTGTTGCTATCCTTCCCAGGTCAGAAGGTGCCATGGTCAGCTGTCATTAGCCGGGGAAAAGACCAGGAAACAATTATATCTGCGAAGCCCAATACATTGACGTAACTACTTTCACGTAAACGGAGGTAACACCACCTCTTTATCTTTTCAAGAATTAGTTTCGCTGTTAAAACAGTTGCCAGAGAATGACTGTGAAAGCCCCATTACAGAGAACACTATCACCATCTTTAGCAAGAGGAGCTTCACCCTGACCACCACAAGCAAGAGGAACTTCATCCAAATCACAACCAAGAGAAGCCTCACCCTGACCATTACAAGCAAGAGGAACCTCACCCTAATCCTCACAAGCAAAAATAACCTCATCCTAATCATCACAAGCAAGAGGAGCCTTATTCTGACCATCAAAAGCAAGAGAAGCCTCACCCTTACCAATACAAGCAAGAGGAGACTTATTTTCACAAGCAAGAGGAGCCTTACCCTGACCATCCCAAGCAAGAAGAGTTTCACCCTAACGATTATCAGCATGAGGAGCCTCACCCTGATCATCAGCATGAGGAACCTCACCCTGATCATCAGCATGAGGAGCCTCACCCTGATCATCAGCATGAGGAGCCTCACCCTGATCATCTTAAGAAAGAATAACTTTGCCCTCATCATAAGTAACAGGAGCCTCACCCTAACGACCATCAGCAAGAGGAGCTACGGCCGGGGCGAGGGACAGCAAGTGACGTTCAGTGTTGCCACCCGAGCAGCCAGCCGGGCCAACGGCCGCCGGGTGTACAGCCGCTCACTACATTCTGGTCCCACACCTACACTTGCTTCATAAGCTTCCAATACGTCCATTCCTTTTCGTCCTGTCAAGTTACACTTCTCCAGCTACATCTCCAGTCAATGAGGCTGATGAGTTATACATTTTTCCTACTAATTTACAAAATATCAAGTGATCATGTTTTGTGCACAAGGCGGCTTTACGATTTGGGATTATATGTCTAACATCATTAATCATGTGAAGTCAGAGGTAAGGCAGAGGACTGGGGAATTTCTTGTGGGAAATGCAGCGGGAAACGCCATCTGCAAGCTGGGCCATTGCACGGAAGGCTGACAGTGTATTACCCTCATAAAACGAACGGAAGCCCCATGATACCTGTCATGCAGTGACAGTTACTGGGGCAACAGTTTGATGCTCGACGGTCATACTGGAGAGGAGGCAGTGACCAGGGGGGGTTTGGGAAGCACAGGCACCGGCGGGACTTGAGCGGCCGCCAGTAAAGATGGTATCAGCGGCGGGCCGTTGGTAGCGCGGGAGGCAGGGACGCGCGTGCCACGGGGCCCCAGTTGCCATATACTCATTTCTAACAACTCGGCGCGAACTCGCACACTTTGTCTGCTACGTACATTAAAAAAAAACTCATTGCGTTAGCAGGTCCGAGATGGGGCAAGCGATGACGGGCAAGCTGAAGGCGCCTGATAACACGAGAGAGCAAGAGAGCTCCGACAACATGCATAAGGAAGAAAATGTAATATTTGAACGAGCTCCACAGGGAGTCCAGTTTCCCTTAAAACTACACACACACACACACACACACACACACACACACACACACACACACACAATGTACTTCTTTTCTCATGAAATGTTTCTTATCAGTTAAAGGCTTGAAGACTTTAACCGACCCATCAACATTTTCAAACTCATACAAATACTACAACAAATCGAATACATACATTCATGAAAATCATCATTGTACATAGTATGATTTATATGATGAAATTACTGTTGAAAAGAACGAGTACTGTACAAGGAAAGAGGTAAATCCAAGGCGACAATATAGAGCAAGAAGGGGGCCCACAAAGAGCCTCCTCCCCCCAACCCACACTTCCTCATAACCCCCCCGCCAACGTCGGAAACTGACAAATTCCGTCCGAAAATTCGAAGTGGCAACCGAGAGCAGCAAGTTGACGCAAGTGTTCCAGCAGCCGCTGTACCTGCCCCCTACCCTCACTCCTCACCTCTGTACACCTCACAGCTGTACCTGCCCCCTACCCTCACTCCTCACCTCTGTACACCTCACAGCTGTACCTGCCCCCTACCCTCACTCCTCACGCTCTGTACACCTCACAGCTGTACCTGCCCCCTACCCTCACTCCTCACCTCTGTACACCTCACAGCTGTACCTGCCCCCTACCCTCACTCCTCACCTCTGTACACCTCACAGCTGTACCTGCCCCCTACCCTCACTCCTCACCTCTGTACACCTCACAGCTGTACCTGCTCCCTACCCTCACTCCTCACCTCTGTACACCTCACAGCTGTACATCTAACCTCTATACACCTCATCTCTGTACACGTCACCTCTGTACATTTCGCCATGCTGTACATGTCACCTCTGTACATTTCGCCATGCTGTACATGTCACCTCTGTACATCTCGCCATGCTGTACATTTCAGCCTTCTGTACATCTCACCTCTGATCATCTCCCCCTCTAGACATCAACCTTCAGTACAATCTCTCCTCCTACATCGACCCTCTACGAATGATTTCGTGACGGATGCAAAGAGGTAACCACTTCAAACGCGAAACCCGTGTGAGGCTGACTGGCGCAGGAGATACGCTCTGATTCCTGAAAATGACGACTATACATCCTCATCTCACTACGTATCCCACTTGGCTTTACAACTGTACAATTCCTTGTGTGCAATGCACCTCTGTATGTCACCTCTACTCTCTTATCTCCCACACTTGCAACACCTAACTTCTCCGTACAACCTATGCCTCTACACATGCCACTGCCATATTCACTCCTTCTAGCCTACGATATATACCAACGGTCGGGGGCGACTGGCGAGGACTGCTAACCGTCAACTTCGCTAACCGTTCATGTCTCAGCGCTACATTCGTCAATACTTCTCTAGCGATATACTTGGTGTATACGTACGACATTACTAAGGTTCTTATATTCTTCCCGTATAACGATCTTGGGATAAGCTGCTCGAGATGTTACCCAAGGGTATATAATCACTACGCCCCTGTTTCTGCGACCCTCGCTGAATGTGCGAGAGCTCAAGGTGGCCAGTGTAGGGAGAGTCTGGCGCGGTCTTACCAACCCAAGACACCAGGAACGAGACCACGTTATGATCTGTTCATGCATTTTACCCGACAGATGTTACGAATAAGTTACTCGTGATCTGCAAAAAAGAAAAAAAAAAATCAAGTGTAAAAGCATTATCTTCCTCTGCTGTTTCTCCTCGCTGCTGACACGTGGCAGATCTGTATCAAAATATATAAAGGAAAGTCTTCACGTGTGGACAGTAACAGCAACTACTACCAGCTGGCGTCTAGCTTACCATACATTCCACGTCACAAATAATAATAACAAATTATAATATTCCAGCGTTTAGCTAAACATGATTAGCCACAATATATATATATATATATATATATATATATATATATATATATATATATATATATATATATATATATATATATATATATAATCACCGGGGATAAGGAAGAAAAAATATTACCCATGTATATCCTCCGTGTTGTAGAAGGCAACGAAGAGGGGCGGGAGCGGAGGTTGGAAACACTTCCGTCCAGTCTTATTACTTTCACAGAGGAACAGAAGAAGAAGCCAAGCGAGGATTTTTCCTCTACGTCTCAGTTGTCTATTCGTGACGCTCCCTCGCTAAGGCGGGAAATGGTGAACACATGTGAAAGAGAGACGGGATGGTGTCGAGCTAGCTTTAACAGGTCACGCTGAAAGTATCCTTATTCCTCAGTCGTTACGCAATGTTCCTAAAAGCTGCTGCACAGTAGTTTGTGGCTGATCCGTCTGTCTGTCTATGAAGTACTCGAGTACTCAAACATGTATGGGCAGGAGGGACCATCTTCCCTCAACTCACACAGGTGAGTCATATGAAGTCCAACATATTTACTCCCCTTCTTAACCCGAATCCCTTTCTCTCCCGCCTCTTTCCAAATTAATACTTTGGCTTCTGCTCCCGAGGGTTGGCTGCTTAAGTGGCCCCCGCGTCTGGTCTAAGCAGCGCAGCATTCGACAGGAACACTGCGTCCCGGAGATGTTAAGTCAGCGCTGGCAACTAAGCGGTTGGCCGATTCGTTGTCTCCTTCTATCTACAGAATGCGATAAACTTCATCTTCTCATGCTGTTCCGTTCACGCGGCAACGTCCATCATTACACCAAGAATTGGTGGCATATCTTTTCAATCTTTTCCAAATGGGACAGACGCTAATGTGAGACCCCCAATGCCCAGTACAGACAAAACATTCCAAACTTAAGCCATGGCTCCGCCCGAGTACACAACTTGAACATTTCCCCCGCACCCCCTCACTAATCACTGCTCCACATCCAGCATAACCTCTCTCCCGCTAACCACTTTCCCCTTTACTGTAGTGACCTTCCTCACTGCGTCACCGAACCTCCCACCCTTCACCATACTGGCTCTAGGAGACCGCCAGTGTACACACACACACACACACACACACACACACACACACACACATACACACACACACACCATCACCGGCCCTGTCAGGCAGCAGCCACCTGTAATCATCCCGTAAGGCAGACCAGGGTGACAATTAGTGCTCATTTTCAATTCAGGTTTGTGTGGTAGTGTGGAGGTGGGTCCTGGACGCGGCTTTGAAGCAGGCCAGCCACAGCCGACAGCCGCCGCCGCATGACGACCCCGTAGGTGCTACCTTAAACCATTACCGACGTCGCCACGGGAGCCGTGGCGGGATCTGGTAACTGGCTCGGGTAACCGTTGACCAGTGGGGGAGGGACGGAAGGGGGTCACATGGAGGGACTGTCCTGACGCGCGTGTGGGGGGTAAGGAGGGTGGGAGGCCAGGTGGCAGGCGCGCAGTTCCTCCGCCCTCTTACCTCACACACCAACGCAGCTCGGCGCTTACCATCAACCTCACGACCAGTGTGCAAGCTGGGCATCCCCTCTCCCCCAACATCCAACCTCACCTATGAACAAATGCTGAGACGTCGTCACTCATACCACATCTCGACAACATGATCGGTAGCCATGATGCCAAAAGGGATCGGGGTGGGATGGGGTGGGGGGACGGACGGTTGGGGGAAGAAAATGGAGGGTAAACTGTAAGGGGGGAGGCTGGTGTAGCGGGGCTGGTGCAAGGGAGGTGACGAATGAGGTGGTATAGGGAGGGAGACGAGAGCAGAGGACGTTGGGGTAGAGGAGGTAACGAAGGATGATAAAGGGAGAGGAGTGGAATATGGCGGGGAATATGGCGGAGGAGAAGTAGGGAGCTGGGGGGTGAGGCAAGCCATGCGAGAGATGAGTGGGGTACGAGGGGATAGACGCGTGGGGGAGGTGGAGGGGGCGGGAGAGAGAACCGTGAGGGAGGAGATGGGGAGAGATGCGGAGAGGAAGAAGCGGTGAGAGGAGGGATGGTGAGAGACGCGTGAGGGAGGGGTAATAGAGACACGCGTGGAGGAGGGGGGTGAGAGAATCTTGGGGGAGGGGGGGAGGTGAGAGACGCGTGGGGGAGGAGGGGGGTTAGAGAGACGGGAGGCAAAGTAAAGGCGAGGCAGGACAAGGTACATGAGAAAGCCAGGAATCAGGAGACCTGATGGGTCATAACAAGGTTATATGCTGGAGGACACTGACACTAACCTATATTCCTGTTACTTGTAGGTGGTGACACGGGAGGAGGGAGGCGGGTTACGGGACCTGTGTTATCCTTTTGTGCTACCGCTCACACGGTGAGTGTGGGCGGTACAACACACACTACTCCTTTGGCCTACTGTAAAACCATAGCTGAGGAGAGAGAGAGAGAGAGAGAGAGAGAGAGAGAGAGAGAGAGAGAGAGAGAGAGAGAGAGAGAGAGAGAGAGAGAGAGAGAGAGAGAGAGCATATGGATGAAGGGAGGTGGGATATGATGGAGATGGAGGAAGAGAGGTGGGCTGAGGCAGAGACGGCAGTGTTAGGATGATTCTGTACACACACACACAAACACACACACACTACAACCCGAGGCAGAGTACAAGGCTAGCCATGACTGGCGCCACTGGCCAGGGCGGAGGTCTGCGCCGTGCGGAAGTCAGCATGTAACCCTCCACATCCCTCTCTCAGCGATACATAAAAACAGACATCACACACACACACACACACACACACACACACACGTAATAGTATTCTACATGAAGTGATATTCCTTCATGGTTACCTTCGTGACGGCTGCTGTACCGGAGGGAGTCGTGGTGGTGGGTAGGCAGGAACCTTCTACTTTAGTACTTCATATCTCCATCTACTTAGACAAGTAAGTATGGATGGTATTGCCCTCCTCCGGCAAGTCGTCTTGTTACCATTCTCTTGCATATGTGCACACAAACACCCGCTCACATACAAACACACGCACAGTCACAAAAACACACACACACAAAGTAAATTTAAATATACACAAAGTACAAACATACAGGTACATACAGAGAGACGGCAACATACATACATAGGTACGTACACCATCGTACCGACGACTGGCGCCAAGCCTAACACTAAAACCTGTTCGTGATGAGCAACGATCAAACAGCCGAGTTATCTCCAACTGCCAGCAACGGTACACAGCCAACCCCCCCCCCCCCCTCCCTCCTCCCCTGTCTCTCCCTCTGTTTCTAAAGGAAGCGGTACCGCGCCGCAGTGGCCAGCGCCCCCGACCTCCCCACTCCCCGGCCGGTGCACCCCAGCACGTGCCGAGATGGGCCGGAGGGGCGTGGGGTGGAGGGAGAGTGGATGGGAGGGGGAGGAGGGGTGCGGCACGCCACACCACACCTCACAATCAACACTGACCTTGATCCCTGCAAGACACATCCACCACCAGGACAGATCCAGCGTTCCGTCTACCCATCCTCCCCGCCCCTCCCTCCCCGTCCACGCACCTTCATGTTCAGCAAGGACAGGGGGCTGTCCACCCACTCCCTAAGCATGCACTCCCCCATCCCCACGGGACACTTCCCTCACGTTGGTCGTGTGCCAGTAGTTTACCCCTACCCTAGGTCCACCTGTACCTCCCCCACAAGTACTTATTCCCACCTCCAAATTGAGTCGTTGCTCTAGGGTTTAATTATCATTCTTTCACAAAAACTGAAATGCAATCAACATTTCTTCGCCTTTCTTTCATAAACTTTAAAATACATTTTAAACCTATGGGAATATTTGTATCCGCGTTCGGCGTGAGCACGTGGGGTGTTGGGTATGCACGTGATATGTGGGAGAAGTACGTGGTTTGGGATGTGCATGTGGTTTATTGGGGGTGTGCACGTGTTGCTTAGCAAGTGTACGTGGTTTCTGGCATGTCTACACGGAGTGTATGGTGTGCACGCCGCGTGTGTGTGTTGAGGGGGTCAGGGGCGGGGTGTCAGTTGCTGCCCCTCCAGGAGCAGGTGGCGCGTGTGGACGCTACCCTCCCGCCAGCACACGCTCTGCCCCACCCCACACTCTCTACCCAACCACACGCTCTGCCCCACCCCACACTCTCTACCCAACCACACGCTCTGCCCCACCCCTCACTCTCTACCCAACCACACGTTCTGCCCACCCCACACTCTCTACCCAACCACACGTTCTGCCCCACCCCACACTCTCTACCCAACCACACGTTCTGCCCACCCCACACTCTCTACCCAACCAAATGTTCTGTCCTAGCCCACACACACAACCACACGCTCTGCCCCAGCCCACACACCTACCTAACCACACGCTCTGCCCACCCCACACTGTCTACTCAACCACACGCTCTGCCCTACCCCACACTCTCTACCCAACCACACGTTCTGCCCAACCCCACACTCTCTACTCAACCACACGCTCTGCCCCACCCCACACTCTCTACCCAACCATACGCTTTGCCCTACCCCACACTCTCTACCCAACCACACGTTCTGCCCAACCCCACACTCTCTACTCAACCACCCTCATCTCATCCTCCCCACCACAAAGATCCCGCGTCACGGTACTGGCTCCAGCTGCTGCAACTGCCAGTGAGTGAGTCAGTGAGGCTTACCCCCTCACCATAACGGTACGAACCTTTAGGACGACGGAACGCCGCTTAGACATGTCTGCCTTCTGTCCTGACCCTCGCCAGGACATCGTACCAAAGGGTCGTCCCTGCCTGCCCAAGGCTCGTGCCGTCGCGCTCGAGAGGTGAACTCCGGACGACGAGGATGAGGGAAGAGCAGAGGCGAATGACGTCAGGAGGCAGGAGGGGCGGGGCGGGGCGGGGGTCGGGTGATGAGGCGCTGGGGGGCTTGGGGGTTGGGGGTGTAGGGTCATCATCCATCCGCCGTCACCACCTGCTCCCACCCCTACACCAGTCCCACCCCCAAGCCTTATCCTCACACAGCTGGGGAGGCGGCGCCGGCCCACCTGCCCACCTGGGCCACTGACACCTACAGAGAACAAAGTACCGCTTCAGACACAGTGGGAAGATCACAACTACGGAGATGCTTCGGGCCAAGACGTAGCCCCCACAGGAAATGCCGTACGACCCAGCAATACAAACCAGGGTGATGGGAGCTTCTACGTTATTGTTATAAGGGAACACACACACACACATACACACACACACACACACACACACACACACACACCACAAGAACTACCAAGGCTCGTCATAAACAGTACACAAGAGAAGCATGTGTGAGACAGTGAGGTTAGTGTGAGGAGCAGGAGCAGGAGGAGGCGAGTGCTGGTGGCGTGTTTCCCCGGCAGGCAGTGTACACCTTGCTGCCCCGGGGCCGCCCCTGCCTGCCTCACCCCTGCCCTGCCCGCTCGACCACCAGCGACACAGGTTCACCACCGCTGGTCACTCCCCAACACACTGTTATCTTAGGTTCATCATCCAAGCCTCAACTGAAAGATCACGTCAGCCTAAGGCCACTGTCATCATGATAAGTAATTGAACTACACGTCAGTTCTGAGCTATTATGATCAGGAAAACTAATTCAGTCATAACACTAACTAATCGAACATGAACCTGGGGTGACCAAACCGAACCTCCAGGATAACACACCCACACACATATATATATATATACTTTTTTTCCCTTTTTTCACACGTATTCGCCATTTACCGCGTCTGCGAGGTAGCGATAAGAACAGAGGACTGAGCCCAGGGAAAATTCCTCATTTGGCCCCCTTCTCTGTTCCTTCTTTTGGAAAAAAAAGGCTCATCCTACGCGTAGTTCTACATCACCAGCGAGGTATACCTGGGTGGTATAACATTATATAAACCGTACCGCTGGTGTGGCGAGTGACCGGGGGAGGGGTTGGTGTGTGTGGTGTGCGGGGCCACTGCTCCCTGCTGGCTAAACTCCCTCGCACCACCCTTACCACTAATGCTCCCAAAACGCCATAATCTCCGGCTGACGTTATGATAAATATCTATTCTCTGAAGCCACAAAATGAGGGCACTAATTCTGCTGTCGCTCAGCTACGAACTTCCGACTAAGATTTGCGCGTCGGATATACATCGCTGCCGCCTTCAGAGAAGGTGAAGCACACTGCCATACTCTTAGCACGTGAACAGGAAATACAGCTCTTAAAACCAAGGCCCAGCAGCGCAATGCAGAGAATCCAGGTCAATATGGACGGTACATTGCAGATAAGGAGGCAACGGTAAACAAAAATAGATGAATTATCTCAGTATTGACTGTGTTCACATGCCCCCCCCTCCCCCAACACACACACACACACACACACACACACACACACACACATACACACACACATACACGCACGGCTAGCTGGTACAGAGAACAACAGGGAACCAGCACATGTGATGATCACTCGACACAATGCTACGTACAGGGATGGGGGGACACTCGTCTGCCAAGTGCCTCAGCGTTAATGGACCAATTCCTCCGATATTCCACCACGATGCTGGACACGGGTGACGGAATGAGGACACACAGGCAGGCTGACACACCCACACACACACACACACACCATACCTACCGGACAAGCTATAGTCTACCCCCTCCTCCCCACGCTGGCCAGGGCGGTCTCTGAGCGTCCGGGTATTTGACTGGCTTCCTAAGTTAACCCCCTTAACGACCGTGCGACCCTTGGGTATGATGGCGCGACCTCTGACATGACCCTCTGGGTTCAACTTAAGAGTCACGCCATCATAATGGAGTCGGTCGTAACGTCGAGCCGGAGGGGTTCATAGCGACACAGACTTACGCACACACATCACGTAAGATACCATGTCGTCTCCGTCACACACTCTCGCTCGCCTCGATCCCTGTTCCAACACAAATTTACAATTCTGATCTTAAAATGTGGTGACCTACACTGAATGCAAATTCACTCAAGGAATTTCTGTAATCAGAAAATTTCTTCTTTTTCTCATCGAGGCATTTGGCTGGGAGACCAACTGCTACACATACACCACACACACACACACACACACACACACACACACACACACCACTCTCCTCTGCCGTTGGTCAGCTGACCAGATATCTGACTTAAGTTTTTCTCGAGTCAAAAATACGAAGTTGCCAAACACTGTTACAAGTTTCAGCGGCTATGTGTTGCCTCCAATTCATACCGATTTATTTTTGATGAACATGAGAATACAACCATCTGAAGGCAGCAGCTGTCGTTTATACCCAGTCATCATCAGTCATGTGTCTATCTAGACTGTATTTGAAACCTTTTCCTGCGTGTTAGCCTTTACGATCACCACTGGGGAAACTCTTTTTCTCTTCTTAATAGTCTACTTGAATTCCCATTTTCCATACTAGTGTTTACCGGACTCTTTAGAGAATCTGAATTTCTCTAACCTAAATCTTCCAATGTTCGACTCACTCCTTGGTCTACTGTGCTGGTGGTGGACGAGGCTGGTGGGATAATGTGGTTGCTGTAGTCGGCACCACGAACGCCCAGTGCAGTACAGACATTCTTCACCCAAGTATGGCGAGCTTCAACATTTGTGTAACTTCCAGCAACGAAGAGTATGATGCCACAATACCACAAGTTTACAAAGAATTTCATACCATGAAAGCCTTCTAATCGCGCATTCGTCTTTCCATAGTTGTTTATAGAACGAGACTGAAGACAGAGCCACACTGACAGCATTTTCTTATGGAAGAGAAAGTTTACGAACAGATCAAGAGAATCAAGTTTGGTGCAGCAGGAGACATCAGGGCCTGGCAGGGCCCCCAGTGGTAAGCCACCGCCGGCTCCAGGATTTATAATGAGTTCATCACAACACCCAGTACTTCACCGCCTATCCACCGTGCAGCACCGTAATCTCCCTGGCAAGATAAGGCGAGTTCCGCTCTCCAGCGCGGTGTTCGGAGAGCTGAGAAGAAAGATGATCCATCTGCACCGCTCGTCCAGAGTTCCCCCGCCCCCCACGCTCCCTCCTCCGGAAATACCGCACACCTCCACGGGCACAACCTCACTCAGGCGACACAACAGCCTGTCCTCAGACGCCTGCGCCACCTCTAGGGGCACATGGGGGCGCTAAGATGGGGTCCTTGTATTTCCTCAACCTTACTGCCGATGGACAATGATGGATGTTAAGTGCTCTACGGAAGTACGGACGGCGATGATACCAGCGCTCCAGACTACAGAGCCTCTTCCAGAACACCCCAGAGAGCCTCCAGAACTGGACCAAACCAAAATAAGAAAAAACGTCACTACCCATCTAAGATAAAAGACGGCAGTCATGTACATCAGCATCGCTTCCAACCACATGCCAACCCCTACTGCCTGGTTCGGCCCCAGCTTCCCCCAAGATGGTCAGTCCACCAAGCCTCTCAAGTGTTACCACACCTGGAGGAGCACTTCGGTACCGTTACGAGATCCTTCAGCTATCGACACTACATGATTTCTGGACTTTAGACACCTGCATCGAAAACATCTACACGCAACTGTGATTCTTCCTATCCACGTCTTCGGCTCCTCCAGGTCTGGTCTTCCTCCTTATCCACCACAGAACACAGACTACCACACAAGGCGCAGTGAAGGGCACGCATGATCATCCTTGGCGCCTCCTACACCAACAAACGAGGCGCTGCTGACTTCCTCCAACCATCACCTGGCGCCGCATCCGTCAGTTCGAGAAGCTAAAGAACTATACCCCACCACTGTCACCTCAAACGAGCACAGACACCTCGACCCCTAGTTGCAGTTCGCCACCCTGAACGCTGTACTTCACGCAATACGCTTATTATGATCATTATTAAGACTTTTATTTTGTCATCATCATTATCACTGTATTATATAATTACTCATAATCATTTATAACTATTACCCTTCTGATAATATTAATAATGATAATAACAACAACAACAACAACAACAGCAATAATAATAATAATAATAATAATAATAATAATAATAATAATAATAATAATAATAACACATCTATACCACCACGGACAAAAAAAAAAAAAAAATATCAATTAGCAGACGTCTGCTCCTGCCTTGAAGACCGGCCACACGACCACGGTTCCCACGTCAACCAGGTGACACTTCCACCCACCCGTCCTCTGGTATTTACAACCATGATCAAGACAGACCGTGAGCGTTCAGTTTCACCTTGTAAAATAAAGAACATAATCGACTCTGTCAGGGAGTTGTGCTAGGATACCAGGGAGAAAATTTACGCAAGCAATCTAGACTACAAACGACATACTCTCACAGTCATTTCCTGCTTCTTGCAAGATAGTTACACCACTGTAATGTACATAATGTATATGTGTGTGTGTGTGTGCGTGTGTGTGTGTGTGTGTGTGTGTGTGTGTGTGTGTGTGTTAATACCTAGATTCCACCTACAATTCTGTGAAATACTGAGGCTATTACTCGCGACTGAGTGATTTCTTCTTCTCCAGGGCAAGACACGGCACGCAATCAAGAGAAATGTTCACAGAGCCGTTGAAAACGTACAGTTATATGGGCGGGGAGAGTTAGCGGTGAGGAGGACAGCCAGGAAGGAGATGAACAGCCACTGGTTCCGCAGGTGGGTCATGCCGGTGGACAGTCGGGCGAACAGTTCGTGGAGGGAAAGAGTGTACGATTCCAAAGACTGTCTTTAGACTGGTTACTGAAACCCCTTCAGCACGACGGCAAAAACCCTCAGTTACGGCTGTCTGGCCTTTAACTTGACCCTTAAACATCAGGTCAAAGGTCACGCCGGTATGCCCAAAGGTCGAAGCGAGGGGGTTGTATCGTCGTGCGCAAGAACTGAAGGACAATTAACATGGTGTAGGGTTGACTGTCTGAAGGAAGAACAGGGAACATGAGTGTGGCTACTGTTGGCATTGTGAGAAGTGTGTGTGATGAGCCACCACAAGCAGCTAAACAAGGAAGAACAGAAATGGTCGCTGCGAAGATGATCAGGGCGGTCGAAGCGCATGATCTGTAAACAGTTGGGCAAGACGATGACAAACGCATGACGACACGAGACAAGCTGAAGCATCAAGACAGTGCGGACATTCCACAGAGAGAGAGAGAGAGAGAGAGAGAGAGAGAGAGAGAGAGAGAGAGAGAGAGAGAGAGAGAGAGAGAGAGAGAGAGAGAGAGAGAGAGAGAGAGGCCGATCGCAAAGCGGCGCAGCCTCACGAAGAGACGAGTAAATGGGGGGGAAGACAATCGACTGTCATGGACGGTCACCGTACGGCAGTTGCTTCTCGTGCCACGCCGTAGTTAAGGCAGGCAATGACTGGCTCGTACCATCCACATCCACACTCCCTGAATGTAAACCAATAACACTTATCACGGGCCATGAACCCCTCCACAACAGTATCTCGTACGGTGGATCCCCCAACAGTCATGGTTTCAAAACGCTCTACACCGCCCTACCATCACTACGGCTGGCGAGGAATTACTCCGGTAAGTCCATGCTTTGGGCTGCAACCACGGTAGACAGTGCAGAGGCAGACCATGGGTTATCATGGACAATTATCATAAAACATTTCTGCCTTCAGCATTTAAGAGGGAAGTGTGACGAGGCTGAGAATGACGCAAGATGATGTTACGGTGGTGCGGTGTGTGCCAGCGTGGAGGAGGGTGGGTGGCGAGGCCGCTGTCCGCAGCCGCCGCTCGAAAATGAATATTTCACGACGGCGTTCGCCGGGGACAACGGGTCTCCGATGCACACACTGCGTCTCCTAGACACGCCGCACACCCACCTGGAGCGTTTCATTACGGCCAGACAACGAAGCGAAGGGCAATAACGCCCGCCACAACCCAACTCTCTGTCGTCTATCTGAAATCCTTCGCTGTAAGCTCTCATCCGTTGTCACCACCACCGGCAGTATTAGTGGTAGTAGCTGCGGGAAGGTTCAGATAATTGGAAGTAATGATGGAAACCACGAACAGCCCTCAGCTTGTCAGAACACAGCCTGTCCATCCATTCTAACACGTTACGCATCCCAAAACACTACACTTCTACCCCATATTCTACTTCGTTAAGTGATAACAAATGAAACAGCGAAGTGGTTTTTTTTTTCCCCCGAAATACCACACTGCCCCAGACGAGCAGTCACGCGAAAGGCATCAGTATGAACAGACATAAGCAAAATTCTTACCTCCTGAACACGACAGTATAATCCTTGAACACGACAGAAGAAGCCCTTGAGCACGCCGGTACGACCCTTAAACACGACGGTACGACCCTTCTGCACGAGTGTGACGAGCACAAGAGAACAAAACGTGGCGAAGATGGTCTGCCTTTTGACCTAACTCTTAAGGGTTGTACCATCGTGCTTAAGGGTCATACCGTCGTGGTTAAAGGTCATATCGTCGTGGTTATGGATCATATCGTCGTTCTTAATCGTCACATCGTCGCGCTCAAGAGTCCTATCGTCGTGCTCAAGGGTCATATCGTCGTGCTCAAGGGTCATATCGTCGTGCTCAAGGGTCATATCGTCGTGCTCAAGTGTCGTATCGACATGTGCAAAGGTTGTATCATCGTGCTCAAGAGGTTAAGTTGGCTTATCAAAACATTTACGGGTCATACTCTTCAAGGATCGTATCTACATACTGAAGGACCACGTCCTTGTGTGCATGGGATTAAGTTGACATGCATGCAAGCCCATGCGTGGAGGTATACTCAGGCAAGCACACACAAGCATATACAACACACGAAAAGAAACGTACAAGCACTCAAGGCAGGAGCAAAGAGCCACTTTTGGCTTGCGGCGGGTGGGCCCAGGCAAGCAAAGGCCTCCCACTGAACACTCACCCGTCTCCCTCACTGCCCGCACTGAACACTCACCCGTCTCCCTCACTGCCCGCACTGAACACTCACCCGTCTCCCTCACTGCCCGCACTGAACACTCACCCGTCTCCCTCACTGCCCGCACTGAACACTCACCCGTCTCCCTCACTGCCCGCACTGAACACTCACCCGTCTCCCTCAATGCCCGCACTGAACACTCACCCGTCTCCCTCACTGCCCGCATTGAACACTCACCCGTCTCCCTCACTGCCCGTACTGAAGTCACAGCCTCGTACCTACCTGCAAGACGAGAAGTTTGTTAGACATGTAAATCATTAATCACACGAGAAGACATCCATATATCTAACACAGAAACCATCCAAGCAAGCAGTGCATGCGACTTGAGAGCCGTGCATGAGACTCGCAAGCTGTGCATGCGTCTTGTTGAAACTCTCAAAAGAGAAATAGAATCAACATAGTTTGATACTCATCATAATCACCAGCAGTAAATTGTCTACCACATTTTTTTTTTTTCTTCAGCAGACTCCACCATGCTGGGGAACATGTACACAGACGTCGGGGAAATATGTTTTGGTCCTACACGGTGGGGTGCAGGGTGGCATTTCGGGGTCAGGCTGTAGGTAACCCACTCAGGAGACTTACACTGACTACTTACTCCTCCCCCTCCACCACACACACCACACCCCCATATGACGGATCGGGCACTCACCACCTACCAGGCAGTATCAGTCCGCCACACCAGCGATCGGGGCCCACATCTAGCCACATCTACCACACCGCACGAGGTCACGTCTGTCACTCACTGCCACAGTAACTTAGGCACACAATCAACATACCTACACTGGGCACAAGGCTGACTAAGAAGACCATTGTGAATCTTGCACATTCTCACGCCATCTACCTATCAGGGTGGGGGACTGCCTGCTTGCTGTGGTGGTCCTGAGGAGGGGAAGGGGGAGGGACGGTGAGGGGCGCATGATGCCGTGAAAGTCTTTCTACTGAATGATTCATGCGAGGAGATGCATGACGTCACTGGCAAATAACGCTGGAACTGGTTGACCGCGTGATGTCACTGCCCAAGCCTCTCTTACAGGTTTATCCCCACCACCAGTCGACACGGTGAACAAGGGGATGACTTCATTCCAACAAATCCATGACTTTTTTCTTTTTTTCTTTTTTTGCGCTGAGGTAACACCGCGCCTCCACAGAGAAAAAAATAACATCGAATAAATTAAACACATGAAAATGGTAAGCAAACCTAACCTAACCTAATCTACTCTAACTTAACATAACCTAACCTAAGCTAGCCTACCCTAACCCAACCTAATCTAGCCTACCCTAACCTACCCTGCCCTAACCTAACCTAACCTAACCTAATCTAGCCTACCCTAACCTAACCTAACCTACCCTGCCCTAACCTAACCTAACCTAACCTAATCTAGCCTAACCTAACCTAACCTACCCTGCCCTAACCTAACCTAATCTACCCTAACCTAACCTAACCTAACCTAACCTATCCTAACCTAACCTAACCTAATCCAGCCTACCCTAACCTAACCAAACCTAATCTAATCTAGCCTACCCTAACCTAACCCAACCTAATCTAGCCTACCCTAATCTAACCCAACCTAATCTAGCCTACCCTAACCGAACCTAGCCTAGCCTTGAGGGCTTCCTGCAGCAAGTTGGCCAGATAGAAAACCTCCAGCCATCGCGATACACAGATGATACTGTAGACGTTCACGCCAAGGCAACGACTCCAGGCGCCACACATCCCACCCCGTCATAGCGCCTCACCGACAACTGTATATTCCCCAAGAACAAGGCTACAGAAAAACATCGCTGTATTTCTTAACACCTGATACAATGTCCCACTATAGCTCATCTCTCACAGATATGACTCATCTAACTGACCGAGGAGTCCCAGGGTCAACACCAAAATAATCCACTTCCCACACGGCTATCCATAGTCCAAAGAGTGAAAGCTGTGAATACATTAGCATGACAAGTCGTACCAGGTTATTTAACCTAAGGCGCTGGTGAATTATTGGAGACGGTCATGTATTTAACGTTATAAACTCGTGTATTTAACGTTATAAACTCACACAGTAACTTTTTGAATTTTCTCTCATACAGAAAATTCGAAGAAACTCTAAAGCCATTTAACAAAACGTAAATCTTTCTCAAGAACTATCAAATAATTATATCAATAAAAAAATTTCAATGAATATCAATAAATGATATCGATATCAATAAATACAATAAATATTTTCAATATCAATACACATCATTAAATAATTTCAACAAGTATCAATAATTAATAATCTTAATATCAATCCATAATAATTTCAACAGATGTCAATAAATAACAACTTCAATATCAATACATATCAATCAATAATTTCAATAAAAATTAATAAATAACAATTTCAATATCAATACAAACCAATCAATAATTTCAATAAAAATTAATAAATAACAATTTCAATATCAATACAAACCAATCAATAATTTCAATAAAAATTAATAAATAACAATTTCAATATCAATACAAACGAATCAATAATTTCAATAAAAATTAATAAATAATTTCAATATCAATACAAACCAATCAATAATTTCAATAAAAATTAATAAATAACAATTTCAATATCAATACAAACCAATCAATAATTTCAATGACTATCAATAAATAATCATCCCTGGGGATAGGAGAGAAAGAATACTTCCCACGTATTCCCTGCGTGTCGTAGAAGGCAACTAAAAGGGGAGGGAGCGGGGGGCTGGAAATCCTCCCCTCTCGCTTTTTTTTTAATTTTCCAAAAGAGGGAACAGAGAAGGGGGCCAGGTGAGGATATTCCCTCAAAGGCCCAGTCCTCTGTTCTCAACGCTACCTCGCTAATGCGGGAAATGGCGAATAGTATGAAAAAAAAAAAGAATCAATAAATAATATCGACATCAATAAATAACAATTTCAATATCAATACATATCAATCAATAATTTCAATACATATCAATAAATAACAACTTCAATATCAATACATATCAATAAATAACAACTTCAATATCAATAAATAACAATGTCAGTATCAATAAAAAACCAAATGACACCTTCACACACACACACACACACACACACACATCGGCTCCTTCACGTACCAGGACACATAAACAGACAACGAGAAGGCCTGGCTGACGTGAGGGATGGAACGCCTCCGCCAGGAGAGCGCTGGCCACCGCCTGCCTCCTCCCTACCTCGGCGGGTCGGCCCACACGTTCCCAACCTTGGCATTTCCCATGATCGGATTACGCTCCCACAGAACACTGTTACGCCGTGGCAAACGATCCATTACGATACGGTACAGGATCAAGCACCTTAACCTGGGGATAAGGGGTTAAGTGACATTACGACCCCGGGGGGGTTATGACGACCTGATCTCTAACACGACACTTGAGGGTCGAATCATAAAAAATTAGAACGTCGTAACTACAGGTCGTCACTGTTATGTTCATGGGTCGTATCAACGTGCACACAACGTAGCACCTGGGTGAGTATATATATATATATATATATATATATATATATATATATATATATATATATATATATATATATATATATATATATATATATATATATATTCATTTTGCTTTGTCGCTGTCTCCCGCGTTTGCGAGGTAGCGCAAGGAAACTGAAGAAAGAATGGCCCAACCTACCCAAATATACATGTATATACATACACGTCCACACACGCAAATATACATACCCATACATCTCAATGTACACATATATATACACACACAGACACATACATATATACACATGCACACAATTCACACTGTCTGCCTTTATTCATTCCCATCGCCACCTCGCCACACATGGAATGACATCCCCCTCCCCCCTCATGTGTGCGAGGTAGCGCTAGGAAAAGACAACAAAGGCCACATTCGTTTACACTCAGTCTCTAGCTGTCATGCAATAATGCCCGAAACCACAGCTCCCTTTCCACATCCAGGCCCCACAAAACTTTCCATGGTTTACCCCAGACACTTCACATGCCCTGATTCAATCCATTGACAGCACGTCGACCCCGGTATACCACATCGATCCAATTCGCTCTATTCCTTGCTCGCCTTTCACCCTCCTGCATGGTCAGGCCCCGATCACTCAAAACCTTTTTCACTCCATCTTTCCACCTCCAATTTGGTCTCCCACTTCTCGTTCCCTCCACCTCCGACACATATATCCTCTTGGTCAATCTTTCCTCACTCATTCTCTCCATGTGCCCAAACCATTTCAAAACACCCTCTTCTGCTCTCTCAACCACGCTCTTTTTATTTCCACACATCTCTCTTACCCTTACATTACTTACTCGATCAAACCACCTCACACCACATATTGTCCTCAAACATCTCATTTCCAGCACATCCACCCTCCTGCGCACAACTCTATCCATAGCCCACGCCTCGCAACCATACAACATTGTTGGAACCACTATTCCTTCAAACATACCCATTTTTGCTTTCCGAGATAATGTTCTCGACTTCCACACATTCTTCAAGGCTCCCAGGATTTTCGCCCCCTCCCCCACTCTATGATTCACTTCTGCTTCCATGGTTCCATCCGCTGCCAGATCCACTCCCAGATATCTAAAACACTTTACTTCCTCCAGTTTTATAGATAGATAGATAGATAGATAGATAGATAAAAGGAAATCCCCCCCCAACCTACCCAGCCCCCTTCCCCCAGCTTCCCGGGTCCTCTTATTATTCTTCTTGTTATTCTTGACTTTTTTGTTCCGGATCTCTCTCTCTCTCTCTCTCTCTCTCTCTCTCTCTCTCTCTCTCTCTCTCTCTCTCTCTCTCTCTCTCTCTCTCTCTCCTGCCCTTCTAAGTTTGAGCCGTGGTTCGTGTGGCCAGATTCTGCCCACGTCTCGCTTCATTCATACTTCATTAAACGTATGTGAAGGCTGAGCGAACGCCTGAACCAACCATCGAATAATCCTTCAGTATGGAGGGGTCCAGGCGTGGCATCTTGCGCCAACTCGTTCACGGTGCCGAACGAGGCAAGAAGAGCGGTGCTGAACAGCAGAACACGCTTACGGCCCAGCGCACACTGATCCACAACTACAACGCTTTGAACCTCGGCAATGATGGGGGGGGTGACCTTTGACCTGGCCCTTAGGGTCTCCCAATCACGGTCGAGAAGTAGAAAAAACAAACTGCAACGACCTTTGTTCACAGGTCTTTAGGTGGGAACACACATACTTTAATCAACATAGTCTACGGATGTGAAATCCACAATTTCACATGGTACTGACGCCGCTGTTGGTGGACAACTGCGAGAGCATCCCTGGGACTACACCAACCACTCTAATGGTAGGCAACTAAGTTACGACATGTTTGGTCCAATACAGACCTCAATACCAGTTGGTGGTCGGTAGATATCAGGCCAAGCGAGACGCCAGGCGATCATGACCGCAATCATTTCGACCACAACTTGGTACAACTTAGTGCGTCTGAGGAGGAGGGGCAATGCACGATTTCAGGACTGAATTATAAGTGTTTACGCTGTGTGTGTGTGTGTGTGTGTGTGTGTGTGTGTGTGTGTGTGTGTGTGTGTAAACTCAGCGGAAAAATAAACACAAAAGCTTCAAGTTTTGAACTGTATTTCAAGCCATTTTCAAGGATGAAAATGGCTTGTTCCTTAAAGATGGCTTGAAATACGGCCCAAAGCTTGGAGCTTCTAGTGTTTATTTTCCTAGCGAGTTAATTCATATCAGTTCTTCACTTATGTATGTGATTTACAATATACATATATATATATATATATATATATATATATATATATATATATATATATACATATTCAGCAAGGGATCGGTTGCTTGTAGAACGCAGTGGTAATGCGCACAGAATCGTAAGGGCTTGCATGAGCATCTCTGGTTTTGCTGGCTTACGCTTCGACATTACTAATACATCATCTGGCCTTACAAAGAAAAGATAATGTGCCGGCAATATCTGAAAACGTTACCGGAATGAAAGCACAACGAAAACATAAAAATATACAGAAATGAGGACGAAAAGCAAAATCAGTAATGGCTGACAATCATAACTAAACTATAACACATTATAATACGACTCGTATATAAAAACAACAACCAGGAGGCAATATCTCCCACTACACGTCACAGTCAAATATCCTGACCTTACAACGTAAGTCTTAAACCAACGAGACAGTTCTATTCTGAGCCTATACCAAACTTATCTAAAAACTCCCAAAACTCTGTCTATACCTTTCTGTTACTGTAGGAGAGGAGGGCTTCCGACGTTAACAATACGCCGTTGTGTGAGCTACTGGTCAACACAGAGAGGCTCGCTGGCGACACGGGGAGGTCAACCGATGTGAGCGATTCCGCAATGCGAGTAAAGTGGTCATGGTGATTAGGCAGTCTGTTGATACTGGTTGGCCGAGGCTTCCGGGGATGGGCGTCCCCGAGACGAGGCTCTGTAGTTATACAAAGCATAGCAGCTGTACAGCTTATCATGGTGGACAGTTGAACTTGGAAATCAAATGGAATGGATTTATTGCTTTCAGAACTGGGGATAAAACTCGTGTCATGATACAAGCAATGCCTTAAGGAGCGTATAACCGACCGACCTTCTCAAGGAACAAGGATAGGAAAATACATCACATTTCTAGGTACAGTTGATGGCATTACAGAATATCAACATTTTGTCTTTTTTTGTAATTCAAAAGAAAAGATAATTTCTTTTTTCAATGATTCTATTTCACTGTGGAGTCTAAAATGAAGACAAAACTAACACTTCTTTATGGAGGTTAAGAGAGAGTGGCGTTACTGATGACGGAACCAATTCAAAGTTACGTACATCTGGGGGCCCTACCCGGCTTTATGCACGTTGTGGCTAAGGTGCACAAGGAGGAGCGTTTCATGAGACCTACACATACTCTCTACAGTCGGTACTTAAGAGTGAGAATCAAGCCAAATTCCTAGTTTTAATAATTTCATCAATAGATACTAATAAATAAACAATAAAGGATTCTCTTTCACGTGTAAAAATAATGTGCACCATGGATCTCAGTGGTTGTGTTATGACTCTCTTTGACGCACAAAAATCTTTGTTTACAAACATTCCACTCGAGGAAACCATCAATTATCTGTACTGGCGACCTCTATCCAGCGGTACAAACACATTTCAAGGGTTAAATATGTTTCACTTTATGACATTATCACCTTTGTTATCTAGTTACCGGTTCCTCTTGTTCAGTGGCTCCACAGTGAAGCAAACACATGGTGTAATGACGGGGTCCCCACCCGGTCCAACATAAGCTACTGCACTTGTTTCACTATGAAGTTGGGAGATTGTAAATGTCTAACACATTTCAAACTTCGGTTTTACAGACGATACGTAGAAGCTGCATTGTCTTATCTTTAAAGTCTGCTGACAACATTCCTTTAATGTTCAATCCTATGGACTCCCAGCATCACGACACACTTCACCTCGGAAGTGGAAAGAACAGTAACTCACCCTGCCTGTCTTGCTATTAACAGTGATGTGAATTCCTTCGTGACGACATTACACAGGAAATCTACATCTGCAGATATCTGCGCGAAATTGACTATTTTCTCCCTTATCGACTGTAAGTACAACTTGATGGCAACCTTAGCCACACGAACAACATTTCAATAAGCTCCGATTATTCGAATTTCCACACTGAAATGAAATAACTGAAACGATCATTACATACGAAGGGTGTCCCTTTAAATTTCATTAATGTGTACATCGGCAAAACGTTAAACGAATTATCATGTCCTTCAGCGACACGACCAACAGTCCCGAGGGATGTGATACGTTTTCCCAATCCCGTTCACTGGGAGGGCCGGTTAGTTATACTACACTCCTTAAGAAATGACCTAACTCGCTGCACGAGTTTTAATCTCAGGTTGACGACAGAAACGCCACCCAACCATTTCTAAAGCTCAAGGACGATATTCTTACGAGGATACAGTAGTCATCACTGTACACTCTCTGCCTGGCCGTTGGTCACACACAAGCAGTGGACAACCAACCACATACAGGTCAATCCCACACCCGGTACCGGCTGGCCAGCACGAGGTGTGGCTCCCCACCCCAACACTGTGATGGAGGACCTGCGTTATGATCACGTAAAACGAAGCAGTGAACGGAGAGGGAGGGAGGCTGTGCCTGTGCCTCTACAACTGACGTGCGAGTTTGTACAATAACAAGAGAGACGCGTGCTCTTAACACACTGGGTACAGCAGTGCGATGAATGATTCCCGAACGTACAGGTTACAGAAGAGAGGAACATAATGGGTTTAGTAATCCCAGGAACGACGTGCAAGGTGAAGCAGAGTGAGGATTGTCAGACATGGTAGAGGAGCCAGGGATGACAAGAGATACAGCAATGAGGAGTACCATACAGGGTAGAGTGGTGTGAGGGAGAGCATACAGGTTAGAGCAGTGTGAGAAACGATATACAGGGTAGAGTGTGTATGAAGACGTACTTAGTAAAGCAGTGTATGGAACGACTTACAAGACATAACAGTGTGAAGACAGACATACAGGATAGAGCAGTGTCAAAGACATACAGAACAAAGCAGTGTGAAAAGTTGTATAAGGACACAACAAGGTGAAGAATGCCACAGAGAGGGCGCGGTGTGAAGAGTGACATACAGAGAGCGCTGTGTGAAGAGTGACAGACGAACAAGCAAGGTGCGGTCTGGGTTACGAGGTGCAGTTGTGTGAGGAATGCAGTGAGTGAATGGACGATACAGAATGTCCGGTAGAGGAGGGCTGGGAAGGCATTCTCTGCTCTAGACATGTCTGCGGTGGGCGGTGTGACGGGTGAGCATCAACGGTCCTAGGACTCTAAGGTACAGAAGTGTGTGGGTGAGATATAGCAGCACAAGAATGTGGGGTTCAGCAAGGGTGGAGGAACACCAATAATAACAATATATACACTGCAGTTGTATGAGGGGTGAGTACTAAAAATAGCCAGACTACAGCGCTGTAAGAGCATACATATACAACGCCTAAACAAACAACAATAGAAAGACTGCAGCTGTAGGAGCATACTACAAACAATACACAGACTGCAGCTCCATCAGAGAGAGAGCGCGAACAATGTACAGGCTGCAGCTGTATGAAGAACAAGAGAGACAGTACACAGAATGAAGCTGTATTTGTGAGAAAACAAACAAAAATATACAGACTGGAGCTGTAAGAGGGACACTTCGAACAAAATCTAAAGAAATCCACGAGTTGAGGATACACACAACACCATCGTGGAAGGTCAACGACACAAGCAACAGTACAACCAAGAGATTTCACTGTACAACAGCATCAACCAGTGACAAAGCACTGAAGACAGTGAAAACTTGTATAATCACTGCACGAAGGGAAAAGAAATATCATTAACGTATACAGTGAACAAGATTACCATCAATGTACACAGTGAAAAGGGGCACTGTCAATGTGTACAGTGTAAATACAGTGAAAAGATGTATCATCAATATATATACAGAGAGAGGGAGTGTCATCACTGCATACAGTGAAGCTGTGAGGGAGAGCGTTGACCAGCATACGACTGAAGATTATCATTATCATCCTCACGAACCACCTATAAACAAGTCCTGAACCCGTCAACCCGGAGCCTACAGACACACCGGGTAATAGACTCCAACTTACCACCGCCAGAGAGCCTATGGATACGTCGGATACGACAACTAAACCCGTCATCCCAGAGCTTATAGACAGACCGGACAATACCTTGGAGGCTGCAGACAGATCGGCTCCTCACCCCGGGGCCTCGTAGACAGATCGGATACAATCCTGGAGGTCAGGACACTTGCCGACGCGAGGTGCAATCCCAATTTTGATCCTGTGATCACACTGAGGTATTCAGTATTCTCACACAGTCTACGATTAATTTACAATGATTACACAAAGCTCCCGACCAGAGTGTAAGGTTCAGGACATGGATACGTAAGGATGAGTGACCCAGCTTTCATCTCGTGTCTGTGACAAATTCGACAAATAAAAATCTAATATGATTCACCAAGCAGTAATGTGTGTGAGTAAAATTGAGAATATACGTATGGGTTTATGTGGTGACGTGGGACTCGATTCTATCTTCGAACCAGAGTTGACTCATCTTGATCGTGTATGATAGGACATATTCGGGTCGTAAAAACAAACTAAATGTGATCAGAACTAAAGTTGGGACACTGTAAGCTCTGTGTTGGGAAACCTGAGCCCTTTGCTTTACTACCCTGTCTGTCTCCATTCAGAAATGCACGACACCGCCACCAGGGTCCTCCAGTAGATAACCTCGTCAGAGACCATCAGGTCTTGTGTTATCTGACCCTCCCATGTGTGCCCCGTGTGTACAGCTGGGACGTACGTGTGAGCGTCTAATCAAAACCTAAAATAAACGAGACTTAATAATGATGAGAATGATAATGTTGCCAATATGGATGACCAAGTGATTGAACAATAATATTACCAGGACTTGACGATCCATAAGATGAGCAATATCAAGTCTGATACAAATCCAGGCAGACTAATGAACAAAAGTCTGATTATGAACACAATTTCACAACACCTACGGACGAACACGAGAAAGGCGGAGTCTTCTTGGACTTCCAACAGCAGCTGAGTGGCAATGGGATAAATAATTTCAACAGATATGATGAAAATGTAATACACTCCAGTAAAGACGCTTGATTAGGAGCTAAGGGGTGGGGACAAGTTGCGGTGAAAAGGTCTTTGAATAGGACATGGAGAAGCCTTATTAAATCGCCTCGTCAGATTCAGATTTCAATATATGTATTGAGTCAGTTTAGTCCTGGACTGGAGGGTGCAGCTCGTTATCAAAAACAGACATAATAGGAAACTGCTGAGACGAGCGACTGATGATGTGTTCTCTGCGGCGCTAACGGAACTGACACATGGAAAATCCTGGAAGGCCTGGTTCCCTATTAATGAAATGATCATTTCCCTTCTGGTATAAGACACGCACATGCTTTATAAAAAGGCTATGGCCGATAGAAAAAAAAAAAAACGCATCTATAAATGTACAGGAAACATTATGAACTACACGTTATACAACCTCCGAGCTTGAAACAGCCAAAACAGCCGGGTTACGTGAGTGGCGCCGAGCCGCAGCCTAAGTTACCTTCGCTGGTCAGAGGAACAATGAGAGAGCTAACATCCACAGACCGAGCTACGCAGACGAGACCCAACAGCCGAGGTATAAGGTATACTTTCGGTAAGACGTACATGCACGTATGGCATCTATGTTTCCGCCCCTGAGTTGAGCTTCTCGATGGAAAGAGTTGGCTCGCCAGGTCTGCTCTAAATCCACCATGAATTACCAGACCTCGCGACGAACACCACCTAAAGTTCGGCACGGAAGTATGGGACGGGCGGGCGGACTTGGGGTAACGCTCTCTGTTTCCGGCAGGGAACGTGCAGGAGGATGAAAAGCAAGTGAATGTGAGTGTAACAGCCTCATGGCGCATGCTAATACCACAGTATAAACCTGAGTCAGGTAGACGAGGGAGAGCAACATACAAAGTACAGGAGAAGCACCCATACTGAAGTCAGCAGGTCACGCCGGCGGGATTTCCGAAGGCCAGAACTGCCCGGCTCCCTCCCCCCCAACAACAATCTCTGCATATTCCCGCCCACACGCCCTACCTCCTACCACGCCGCTGATCACAGGTAATACAACAGGTATTTTGCCGCTGGACAACCTTGCCTCCCTCTGCCGCAGGGAGAGGGATCAAAGGGTCATCAATACACTGGGTCGTGGTGACCTGCAGGTTCATCATGCGAGGGACACATCTGAGGACAGTGAGCAATTAGCGTGTCGCACAGATCTGCCTCTCATGGACAGGGGCAGTGCCACGCTCCAGGCACTCCCAGCAACATGCCCCCGAGGTTACCCTCCCAGAAGCGATACATCCCCAACATGGTGAATCTAAACGACTCGAGCGCCCTACACGAGCAGCAGTTCCTCAAAACACCTTCCATGACTAACACGTCCCTGATGTGACCCTCGAAGACGAAAACGTCAAGTGGCTATTTTCTAGCACAATCTCGCCAGGTCATCCTCCACGATCAGGTAGTCCTCCAGGGCACCCTAGCATCCTCCTAGCTCGCCCCCTAGGATTAACACGACCCCAGGTCGCCTGAGAGGACCAATACCATCCTCCACATCACGCTTCACGACCAACACATCTCCCGAACATCACCCTCGGTGACCAAAACGTCCCAGGTCACATTCCAAGGCCAACTTCATCTCCCAAGACAACCTCCACTACCACCAATCTTCCCCCAGGTCACCCTGCATGATCAGCACTTCTCCCACAAGGTCACTCTCCACCAACAGTTCATCTTCCGACTCACCGTCCACAACCACAGGAAGCCCGTAAAGACGACAGTGGCCACACCAGGGGTGAGCTACAGCCACAGCATCTACAGATGTGAGGCAAAAATGATCATCACAATGGAAGGGGGTGGGAGTACATGGGAGAACACAGACAACAAGGGGACACCACTGTCAATATCTTCTTTATACTGAACTTAAATCGTCATGGGGAGTCGTAGTACCATCAACAGAAACAAAAGAAAGAGTAATGACCTCACGAAAGGTAAATACGGTAGTGCCAGCGTGGCCTCAGCTGAAAATTTCACTCCGTGGCATCAACAGAAACAACAGAAGGAGCAACAGGTACAACACAAGGAGCAGGACCTCAGCAGAAGCCAAATACAGCTGCAACAATAGGAGCAGCGGAAGGAGTGATGACCCCACGAGGAGATAATACAGCAACACCAACAGAAACAAAGTTGCCACAATCATTACATCGAGGGGTTCTGTAATCCCAGGAGCAACAAAAGCAACAGGAGGAACAAAAGTTACATTACAAAAGGACATTTCAAAACAGTGAAAAAAAATGTCCTTCAACTCGAGGGACATTTCAAAACAGTGAATGAAATGTCCTTCAACTCGAGGCACAAAAGCATTAAATGCAATGATGCCAACAGCAACAAGTACTACGAACACAACAGAGCCAAAACCCAGTGTGCCAACAGTCAATGCAACAATACAGCCAGACCCGTATGTGTAAAACACCTGTGGTGACAACTGCATCAATAACGACATATGTAACACCTGTGGAGTTAACAGCAGCATCAACGAAAATACAGCGGGGGCACCACATGTACCACCTGAGGAGCCAGAGCATCATCAACAACAGATGTAACACCTGTGATGCCAGAGCATCATCAACAACAGATGTAACACCTGTGGTGCCTGAGCATCATCAACAACAGATGTAACACCTGTGGTGCCAGAGCATCATCAACAACAGATGTAACACCAATGGTGCCAGAGCATCATCAACAACAGATGTAACACCTGTTGTGCCAGAGCATCATCAACAAATGTAACACCTGTGGAGCTAGAGTATCATCAACAACAGATGTAACACCTGTGGTGCCAGAGCATCATCAACAAATGTAACACCTGTGGAGCCAGAGCATCATCAACAAATGTAACACCTGTGGAGCTAAAGCATCATCAACAACAGATGTAACACCTGTGGTGCCAGGGCATCATCATCAATTGTAACACCTGTGGTGCCAGAGCATCATCAACAACAGATGTAACACCTGTGGTACCAGAGCATCATCAACAACAGATGTAACACCTGTGGTGCCAGAGCATCATCAACAACAGATGTAACACCAATGGTGCCAGAGCATCATCAACAACAGATGTAACACCTGTTGTGCCAGAGCATCATCAACAACAGATGTAACACCTGAGGAGCCAGAGCATCATCAACAACAGATGTAACACCTGTGGAGCCAGAGCATCATCAACAAATGTAACACCTGTGGAGCTAGAGTATCATCAACAACAGATGTAACACCTGTGGTGCCAGAGCATCATCAACAAATGTAACACCTGTGGAGCCAGAGCATCATCAACAAATGTAACACCTGTGGAGCTAGAGTATCATCAACAACAGATGTAACACCTGTGGTGCCAGAGCATCATCAACAACAGATGTAACACCTGTGGAGGCAGAGCTTCATTAACAAATGTAACACCTGTGTTGCCAGAGCATCATCAACAACAGATGTAACACCTGTGATGCCAGAGCATCATCAACAACAGATGTAACACCTGTGGTGCCAGAGCATCATCAACAACAGATGTAACACCTGTGGTGCCAGAGCATCATCAACAACAGATGTAACACCAATGGTGCCAGAGCATCAACAACAACAGATGTAACACCTGTTGTGCCAGAGAATCATCAACAATACATGTAACACCTGTGGAGCTAGAGTATCATCAACAACAGATGTAACACCTGTGGTGCCAGAGCATCATCAACAAATGTAACACCTGTGGAGCCAGAGCATCATCAACAAATGTAACACCTGTGGAGCTAAAGCATCATCAACAACAGATGTAACACCTGTGGTGCCAGAGCATCATCAACAAATGTAACACCTGTGGAGGCAGAGCATCATCAACAACAGATGTAACACCTGTGATGCCAGAGCATCATCAACAACAGATGTAACACCAATGGTGCCAGAGCATCATCAACAACAGATGTAACACCTGTTGTGCCAGAGCATCATCAACAACAGATGTAACACCTGTGGAGCCAGAGCATCATCAACAACAGATGTAACACCTGTGGAGCCAGAGCATCATCAACAAATGTAACACCTGTGGAGCTAGAGTATCATCAACAACAGATGTAACACCTGTGGTGCCAGAGCATCATCAACAAATGTAACACCTGTGGAGCCAGAGCATCATCAACAAATGTAACACCTGTGGAGCTAGAGTATCATCAACAACAGATGTAACACCTGTGGTGCCAGAGCATCATCAACAACAGATGTAACACCTGTGGAGGCAGAGCATCATTAACAAATGTAACACCTGTGTTGCCAGAGCATCATTATAACAGATGTAACACCTGTGGTGCCAGAGCATCATCAACAACAGATGTAACACCTGTGGAGGCAGAGCATCATCAACAAATGTAACACCTGTGGAGCCAGAGCATCATCAACAGATGTAACACCTGTGGTGCCAGAGCATCATCAACAAATGGATCACCTGTGGAGCCAGAGCATCATCAACAGATGTAACACCTGTGGTGCCAGAGCATCATCAACAACAGATGTAACACCTGTGGTGCCAGAGCATCATCAACAAATGTAACACCTGTGGAGCCAGAGCATCATCAACAGATGTAACACCTGTGGTGCCAGAGCATCATCAACAAATGTTACACCTGTGGTGCCAGAGCATCATCAACAAATGGATCACCTGTGGAGCTAAAGCATCATCAACAACACATGTAACACCTGTGGTGCCACAGCATCACCAACAACAAATGTAACACCTGTGGTGCCAGAGTATCATCAACAAATGTAACACCTGTGGAGCCAGAGCATCATCAACAGATGTAACACCTGTGGTGCCAGAGATCATCATCAACATATGTAACACCTGTGGTGCCAAAGCATCAACAACAACAGATGTAACGCCTGTGGTGCCAGAGTATCATCATCAACATATATGTAACACCTGTGGTGCCAGAGCATCACCAACAAGAAATGTAACACATGCGGTGCCAGAGCATCATCAGCAACAGATGAAACACCTGTGGTGCCAGAGCATCATCAACAACAGATGTAATACCTGTTTTGCCACGGCATCAACAACAGATGTAACACCTGTGGTGCCAGAGCATCATCAACAACAGATGTAACACCTGTGGTTCCAGAGCATCTTTAACAACACATGAAACACCTGTGGTGCCAGAGCATCATCAACAATACATGTAACACCTGTGGTGCTAGGAGTATCATTAACAACATATGTAACACCTGTGGTGCCACAGCATCATCAACTACAGATGTAACACCTGTGGTGCCAGAGCATCATCAACAACAGATGTAACACCTGTGGTTCCAGAGCATCATTAACAACACATGAAACACCTGTGGTGCCAGAGCATCATCAACAATACATGTAACACCTGTGGTGCCAGAGTATCATCAACAACACATGTAACACCTGTGGTGCCAGAGCAGAATCAAAATAATGATGATGATGATGATACTACTACTACTACTACTACTACTACTACTACTACTCCTACTACTACTTCTACTACTACTACTACTACTAATAATAATAATGATATTAGTGAAGTTGTCGAATTAGAACACAACAGCAAGACATCTGTGACCCTTCAGACGAGCCCAACATTCGCATGTCTGTAACTTTTAAGAAGTGCGACAACAACTGTGTTCAATAGACGGAAAATGCCTTCAATTTGAACAAGACAGCCGAGTTGACAGGAACACTGTAGCCAGACAGAGGTGAGCTCAGTAAAGCCCGAGGTTCAAAGGACCACGACTCCTGCAAAAACAATCGAAGGGCATACACCTGGCAGGGGCAACACCAACTCAAGTAAAGGAACATTCCTTGAGTGAACTATAAGAGGCGAGTTTACGAGAACATGACGCGGGAACAACCTAAACAGACTCGTCTGTTACCTGTAGCTCGTTACAACACAACACCCTTACAGATGTCAAGTACCGACCACTGTTTGGAATGATACAATATATCCCTAGACTTGTACAGTGCTAAACAAGATCAGACGTTTCCCCCCTGAACTGTGTATCTTAACATTGTTGTGAGGAGGCCGACGAGGCGGGGGAGGAGGAGCTATACCTGGCGTAGTCTTCATTGGGTGTTCACCCCACACAGCCCGGGCTGGGCCCAGGCTGTTGGGTTTGGTCGTTGGTCGATCAAAGCTGTTGGAGGCCGCGGCCCTCAAGCCTGCATAGCCCTCACAGCCTGGATGGTCTGATACACTTTGTAGGTACCTGCCTAATGCACCGTCGAACTTCTCTCTCGTGCATCCCAGGCTGTTCCTGAAGGTAGACGGCAAAGTATTGAGGATCCTTGAGCCTTCGGATGTTTAAGGTGTTCTCTCTTTAAGTACATTTATTTCTTAACGTTGGAGGCTCCAGTCACGCACAAAAATCCACATTAAGGCCAGGCCTTAACTGAAGTACAGAAAGGTTAATGAAAAAAAAGAGACAAAAATTGTTTGAGAATTCTGAAGTGAAAAAAACTGTCTTTTAAAATATGTCAGGTCATTTATTGGGAGAGACATAAGAGGGTAGAGAGTTTCAAAGCTTTGTGTCAAGATAGTCATCAAAATGACCCATTCTTGAGTTGCTAACGGCCATACAGTAATCATGTGACGCAGCAGCTTGCCGAGTACAGCGTGGTCTAGCTTGTGGTGGGGACACACAAGCAGCCCCAGATGTGAGAGCAGTACTCCATACAAGGACGGATCAATCCCTTGTATAAACGGAGAAACTGTGGAAGATGAGAAATTCCGACTTCTACACAGAACTGCCAGTTTTTCTTTTTTGTTTTCCTTTTTTTAAGGAAGACTTAGGTATTCCCGTAATGTGGGGTTTCCAAGATATAATGGATGTTACAGTAATACCAAGTATGTTCACCGAGTCAAGAGGTGGAACTAAAAGACCGTCAAAGAAGAGTGGAAAATGGTGAGGATTTTCGACAGAGATGGGCAGAAAATGGGTCTTGGCGGCATTGAACTTAACTAGATTTCGTCGATCCCCATGAGATATCATGCCAAGTTCCCTTTGGTATAAATTTGTTCATCTGTATTTCTCCTTAGGAAGTTCTCAGCTACGATGCTTTACCTTGTATATCTCCATCTTAGGCCTGGCAGGTTAAATTCTACACAATTACATTCGTGACTCGGTTTTTTTTGTTTTTTAAAAAAGAATTTCCAGACAAAACAATTCTTCAATTGTCCTATAAACTACTGTCGTTTCTCATCAGGTAATTCATCTATCACACCAACCAATTCAGGGTTTTAGATCTTGCTAAACCACCACTTCCAGCAAACTATTCAGAGATTCTAACCTCGACTGTTACATGCGAATCTTCAACCACACAAACCAACTCCTCCAAGTGTCTTTCCTTTTCTCTCACACAGCAGCAGTAGCAAACACCATCGGCGACTGTGCTGGGTTTGCTTACCCCACAACAGATCGGTAAAGCATTACTGCGTAGCGAGTACGTTTCAAATAGGTAAAGGTCCAGGATGCAACATACATACATATAACCCGTCATGTGCTGTGTCCTTCAAACTTGAACACTTACGACAGCAGGAGGCGCAGGTTTTAGCACACACGCGTTCTTTGAAGACTCAAAACGTGCAATGTTGTGACTCACTAATAAAAAAAAATTATAATAATAATCAACCCCATATTTACAGCTGGGCTTACACTACACATGGTTAAGACGGTGGAGCAAATACAACACACGAAGGAGTAAGGTAAAGTGAAGTTCATCAAGTTACATAAAGTTCCTCTGTGTGACGGATGCAATGAAGTTAATTTGTTCTAACGTGGCGTTACAAGCCTTGCGTGTACTTACTTGTAAGTGTTACGGAAATACGTTAACAAAAGTGGGTTAAACATCGGCTTGATGTTAATGAGGTTAATGAGATTACACACACACACACACACACACACACACACACACACACACACACATATATATATATATATATATATATATATATATATATATATATATATATATGTTAAAATATCATTTGTAATTAATGAGAACATACTTTCAAGCTGTACACTGCTGCCACAGACAAACCCTCAGGCTAAAAAGATAAAAGAACCTGAGCCAAGCCAGGGGTGTACGTACGCTGGAACTCCGCCAGGGGTGGCGGAAGCCAAGGCCTGAACAAGCAAGTCCACATCTTCCTCCTATGCCCAACTCACCACCACAGAAACGAGGAGACATTTACCCTATTTCAGGAGCGCCATCAAGCATCACCACTGCCTTCCATGCTGGAACAATGGAAAATGAACCTCCTCCAGGAAACAAGGGAGAAATTAGAGACGTTCTTCATCCTCCTCTGGTGCAGCAGGCGATCTTAAGAAACACAGTGACGACTACTACTCTATCCTTTCCTGCCCCCCTGACTATACCTGTCATCTAATCCTCCTTCGTCCCCAGCGAAGAGCGTGACCACCTATACAAGCGTTGCCTTCCTCACACACTCACGAGTCTCCAGGTGAAAGAGGACGTCCTCCATGATGATGATAACAATTCCCATCATAAGCATCATTCTTTGTTGGCCTGGCCGCGGCCATCACCCTGATGACTAACTTGACTGCCGTCATAGAGAAACGGCACGATCGAGAAGGTCTACTGCCCCGGCACTCCCCGACCTGCGACGCCGCTAGCCTCACAGATAGCCCTCCTGAGCTTCACTTATAAGGCGCCAGAGAGACCATGAACGTTTGCGTGGCCTCATGGTCAGTGCCACCTAAAGTGAAGCTCCTCTTTCCTATTAGTATTACAAAATATTTGAAGGCTGTGAACTTCGAGAACATGGTACGAAAATCTAGGATAGAAACCCGGCAAATAAACATCATAAAACTTGGACGCACCAAGAGGGAAGTTTATTATAAAGGACAAGTCAATAGCACCTGACGCTACCGCTCACAAGATGAGTAATGGGGTGCACAATAAACTTGTCCGGGTTACCACTGCACAAATCAATCAAGGCCCTGCCACACTGTAACCAATCTGAAGCATCGTTCGTCGAATGAATAAATAACAACAAACTGGTAGCTACAGCCATACTAATCCAGATGGGTAACAGCTAATGACATTGCTGAACCGGCATAATGACGAAAATAGGAGGGATCTACAGCCTACTCTCAACATTGGCAGGATCCTATATTTAGGCTTCAGCATCTCTCAAAATACACATCAATGTGGCACTGCTCCAGACCAGTCGAGCCATCCTTACCCAAGACTAACTTCTCATCATTTTCCCTACAAGGAAAGTTCAGAATGAAAATGGTTCACTACCCTCAATAATCACGTGATAATAGCTATACTTCCAACAGAAGCCGCTCACACGAGTTTCATCGGTCAATAATAACAATTCGAACCCTCTAAAAATTCTTAGAACCCCCTACCTAAACGGCTCAGGTGATACAACAACACATGTAAGCTTCATGAAAACACACATCATGACGCCTATATCGATTCCAACTTAAAACACAAACGTGCTTGTGCTTGTGTAACCAATATACGCAAGCACGAACACAACCAACCAGACAGACACACATGTTAACGCACCTAGAGCCGGGACAGACATTAATATAGCTACGGGGAGGAAAACCAGTCAAATTTCTCGTCCATATCCAAATATACAAAACCGGCGAACAAATTAAACCAACGTAGACTAACCTAAATTCCAAGTATGAGCCTACAAACCAATGAACTTCATGACTCACAGAGAACATAAAGATGATCACATCCTTCTTAATAAATATGAGCATGACGGAGGCCTCTCCAAAAGCAATGGTGCGCCCCCAATGGAAGGAGGAGAGTACAACCTCTGACAATACAAACGTAGCAATACCTACATTATACAACACCGAGTTAACGTGACGAGAGAGCTAGCCAGCGCCTGAAAGAAATGCTTTAACAAACTCATACCCAAACCCAACTAACCCGATGCCTTAAGGTCTAATTCTTTCCTTACCTTCCCACCACATACGACATTTGTAAGGATGCTCCTCAATCGTCAACTCAGAATCAAACACCTTTTGTCATCCACTGTATACATGGTTCTTGTACACTGTGTACCACTATTTTACATCTTCACACTTGTTATATTTATATCACATTTGTTGATCTCAAAAGCTACTTTTGACACTGGTCATCGTCGCGCACTATTTTCCTAACCGGCCAGAATGGCTGAAGTGCTTCGTACCTACAGCTCCCTGTCCAACAGCAAGGAAATCAACTTGGTTTACACGAAATAAACATGAGATCAAACAAGTTTAATTCACTCTGCTGGCTGGTGTACTTAGCCCCACTTTATACGGTCTCAATCAATTCCCTCCTTGATTCCGTGCTGATGAACACATACTGTGCTGATGATAATATTATGACCAACTTTGGTTACTGATTGATGTTATTCAACACTTAGCATGAACAGGCTATCTGTTAGCTAAAAAGCTTATGCTTACTCACACCGAATGGCATATTTTGGCTCTCTATGAAAGATAACTAAAAGCTTAAAACTATCCACAGGTAGTCTTAAACTTTTAGTTATCTTTGGTTATCTGAGAGCACTGGTCTTGCTTGTGATAAAGCAACGCAAATTCTAAACGTAATGGAAAAAAAAAAAAATACTCATTCTATTATCATATGCAGCTAAGTCAATGGTATTCGGACACACGAACATACGGTAGTCCCACAGAAAGGGCGTCTTGGGCAGGGGGTAAGGTAAGACGTGTGATTACAATTTGTGTGTTATGAGGAATGATTCTACACTCGTGTTGCCCCGTCTCTCATACTCGTGTATATGTATCATATGACTACAACTTGACTACTATTTGTATTATGAGGAATACAAGGGGAGAAAAAAATGAAATTTGCAACTGTACCTCAGGCAAACGTTTGTATATCTAACATGTCAACAAACGTTAGAGGTAGTGGAGACAGAGGAGGTGTCATAACGGTGGATCTTCGTATAGCTGGTCTTCACATAGAAACTATGGGAAGCAAGATATAAAGAGAGAGATATATGTTTTTTTTCCCCCTCTTACGTTGTATATGGTTACAAAGCTGGTGTGCACTCGGCACTGACACAGATATATCCATTTCCATCCACACATGATGACACAATAATTCACTCGGTTATAAACTGTGAGACTGTCCAATAATTACGAGGAAATACGTTAGGATAACACGAGAAACCTTAGTTACACTTCATAATCCCTTTGTGAAAAATGCCTGGACGTTATTCATACCACAAAATTCCTTACACAAAAGACTGGCGATGCTGCCCCCCAAAAAATCCAGTTTTTTTTTTTTTTTTGCTTTTGTTTTTGCCGGTTCATTGTTTGTGCTTCCCGAGTTGTTAGTGATGGCAAGCAGAAGAGCTCTGGGCTGAGGTCCTGTTATGCTACAACCGTCACGACCGTAAATAACTTGAGCAAGATTGCCAGGCAGAGTCGCCTCACAACCTGGATCAAAAGTAAATCAAGATTATATTACAGAGATCCACTAAAGATGGAAGAATTGCTTTTTTATACTAGACCGAGAGAGAGAGAGAGAGAGAGAGAGAGAGAGAGAGAGAGAGAGAGAGAGAGAGAGAGAGAGAGAGAGAGAGAGAGAGAGAGAGAGAGAATAATTATCATTACTATTACTGTTATCATTATCATCATCATTATCAAAATGTCAGATGATCACTGCATCAACTCTCCAGTGAAGACTGACAATGATCCTGTGATATCCTGAGCAACAAAGAAAGTGTACAACCTAAGAAATGGCGACAAAGAAACTGAACATAGTTAATTACAAGCAAAAAAAAGTGTAAAGATCAATTAACGGCGACTGACAATGCGTTTAAACCAAGTACACGAGACGGGGAAGTACAGAGGACGTAAAGGCGACACAGAAAGTGTCCTTACTCACTACAGGCGACACAGAAAGTGTCCATACTCACTACAGGCGACACAGAAAGTGTCCATACCCAGTACAGACGACACAGAAAGTGTCCATACTCACTACAGGCGACACAGAAAGTGTCCATACTCACTACAGGCGACACAGAAAGTGTCCATACTCACTACAGGCGACACAGAAAGTGTCCATACCGAGTAAATGCGACATAGAAAGTGTGCATACCCAGTACAGGCGACATAGTAAGTGTACCTACCCAATACAGGCGACACAGGAATATCCACACCCAGTACAGGTGACACAGAAAAGGTGCATATTATGTGCAGACGACAGAGAGTGTGCATATCTAGTACAGATGACAAAGAAAGTGTGCATACTAAATACACACGACAGAGAGAGCATGCATACTCAGTACAGACGACAGAACCAAGTGCAGACGACAGGGAAAGTGTGCATACCAAGTACAGACGACAAAGAAAGTGTGCATACCAAGTACAGACGACAGGGAAAGTGTGCATGCCAAGTACAGACGACAGGGAAAGTGTTCATACCAAATACAGACGACAGGGAAAGTGTGCATACCAAGTACAGACGACAGCGAAAGTGTGTATACCAGGTACAGACGACAGGGAAAGTGAATACCAAGTACAGACGAAAGGGAAAGTGTGCATACCAAGTGCAGACGACAGGGAAAGTGTGCATACCAAATACAGACGACAGGGAAAGTGTGCATACCAAGTACAGACGACAGGGAAAAAGTGCATACCAAGTACAGATGACAGCGAAAGTGGGCATACCAAGTACAGAAGACAGCGAAAGTGTGCATACCAAGCACAGACGACAGGGAAAGTGTGCATACCAAGTATAGACGAGAGGGAAAGTGTGCATAACAAGTACAGACGACAGGGAAAGTGTGCATAACAAGTACAGACGACAGCGAAAGTGGGCATACCAAGTACAGAAGACAGCCAAAGTGTGCATATCAAGTACAGACGACAGGGAAAATGTGCATACCAAGTACAGACGACGGGGAAAGTGTGCATACCAAGTACAGACGACAGGGAAAGTGAGCATACCAAGTACAGAAGACAGCGAAAGTGTGCATGCCAAGTACAGGCGACAGGGAAAATGTGAATACCAAGTAAAAACGACAGAGTATATACCAAGAAGAGGCGAGATAAAGTGTGTGTGTGTATGTGTGTGTGTGTGTGTGTGTGTGTGTGTGTGTGTGTGTGTGTAATTATAGTACGTGAAGGTAGCTACATGTATGTGGGGCCTCATCACTTCAAGTGTGACAGAGTGTAACGTATAATAATCAAGCAGTACAACTAATACTCTATAATCTATAATCATACAACTGAAACCTATTGTCCAGTTTCGTAAAATATGATCTTATTGCATACAGAAAACGGAGGATTGGAAACAAATGTCCAGGAGGGAGAGCAGTTCCAGCCTTGACCAACAAGCCACTAGGCTGTGAGGGTGCAACTGCGTGGCGGACAACACAGACAGATGGAACACTACAAACATCAACACAGCCAGATGGAACACTACAAACATCAACACAGCCAGATGGAACACTACAAACATCAACACAGCCAGATGGAACACTACAAACATCAACACAGCCAGATGGAACACTACAAACATCAACACAGCCAGATGGAACACTATAAACACCAAACCTTTCTCCAACCTCAGGGAGCACTACTGAACCCTCCAGGATCCTCTTCACGTAACTTATGATGTATTTTGAACCATTTAACTCTCTCTCTCTCTCTCTCTCTCTCTCTCTCTCTCTCTCTCTCTCTCTCTCTCTCTCTCTCTCTCTCTCTCTCTTACTAGTAAACAGCTCTGTCTTGCATGTTGTGTCTTCTCCTTTGCGCTGCCCTGGACGTTCCGTATCAACATTAGAAAGAAAAAAAGGACAGAAGTGGGAGGGAAGCCAGTGACCTCCTATATTACGTAAATGTTAACAATTACACAAAAGTATATTAAAAAAAAATATTCGTTTGGTCCTACTGAAACACAGGAATGACCAGGCGTCGGTTACATGTATCAAAAGTACTTCTTTCTGGGCAGGCATGCGCGAGTGTTTAGTCAGGTTCATAGTTAACATACGCCAGAGGCAACTGATCCAGTCAGTGTGTGGTAAGACACATGCCGCCACCAACGGTCACATCCGAGGCAATATGGTCAATACTACCACAAGTCACTCCCCTGGTGGAGTAACGTTCTACAGAATACAGTCACAAAAACGTTTTACCCACGTATCGTTAGACAAACACAAGATTCTTAACGTACCTGCTGCGTCCCAACATAATTTATATAAAAAAATGTATATGAGTATTTGCATATGCGTCTACTGTGAAGAGAACCTCATACATGTTCCAGCGGTGACCTGCTTGCTACACCACCAACACAACCTGCGTCCCACAACCTCACAACCCTCTTATTTTACATCATTCTTACCTTGGTAAATGCAATAACCATGTTTTTCTAGGTATTTAGCAATGACACCTCCTGTGTTCTGACACCTTCAAGTGATATTTTGGCGATCGTGGCAGAGGGAGCGGTGGTGCGTCCTTGCATATGCATGCCACAGCAAGCTGGCGGCTCCAGAGCTCACCTACATGAGGAGGAGGTGCTGGGCGTTGGGGCAGACGTGCAGGAGACACCGCTGGGCAGCCCGCCACGCTGCACTACACACGGTAAGCAGGCGGGATCCCCTTCCCATGTTAACCCCTCGAGGACGACGGTACGGCCCCTGGGCAGGACAAGACTAACCTTTCACCTGAGCCTTAAAGGTCAGGTCAAGGTCCTCTCCCTCGTACTTATGGGTCGTTTCGTCGCGAGCTCAAGAGGTTGCGGTGAGAATGACGAACTGGCCAACGAATCAACGGGGAAGAAGAGATCTAACGTTTACTGACCTTCCATTACCTGTAGGTAGGTAGGTAGGTAGGTAGGCACGGTTAGGCTAACGTAGCTGTGTTATATTACCTAAGGTTATGTAAGGATTTTATTTGGCTTGAGGTTTCGTTAGTGAGGGAAAGATTCATTTTGGCTTATTGTGGTCCAAGGGTTCCATAAGTAAGGTTTCAATACGGTTTACTGGTCAAGATGTTTCATAGGCGAGGTATGGTTTTATTTGGCTTAATATGACTAAAGGTTTCATGGGTGAGGTACAGTTTTATTTGGCTTACTTAAACCTGGTCCGTCGGTTTCCCATCCAGATCACAATTCCAGCAACGGCCAGACAGGCTGGAAGACATTACCTCTCTTCGTTACCGTGATAAAATCAACCTGACGCCTCGTTAACCAGCGATGGAAATGTTCTAAAGTCTTAACTTCACCCAGCCGAATCATCAGCAAACATCAAAGCATCATAACAAACCTAGCGTAGCCGAGTTAATCTTATTTCAGTCACGCAAATACAGGTGCTGATCCACACGGCCACCCACCAACCACCACATGACTTGTCAAAAAATTCGTATCCTTTTTTTTTTTTTTTTACTGTGGCTGAAATGGGGCAAAACCGGCCCCAGTCATGACCACCGCGGATGAGATAAAGAACGAAAAAAAATTAATCAAGACTTCCACAGGCGTTTGCAGACCCGACTCTTTAAAAGGTCGAGAGGTTGGAGGAAGAAGGAAAGAACAAAAGAAGGAAGAGAGTTTTCACGCCGTTGCTTAAGGGATGAAGGTATCTATGTAACACTCATCCCTCGTATGACTGGTCTCCACACAGAAACTGTGGGAAGCAGCAGCAAGGAAGGAGTCAAGGTTAAAGGTTTGGTGGTTGGGACACAGGCACACAAGTAGTCATCAATACACCACAAGAACATGAGACGGCAACAACATCACGGCGGACAGACAGGGATAGCTGAAGACAGGTGATGCCAAGTGATTAATGAGACAGAAGGCTTTTAATCCCACTCTGGCTAGTATAGAGGAGGAGGAAGATCCATTCCAAATACATGTGAGCAGTACTCCAGACTGAGGCGAATACGACTGTCTTTCTAGACATAAAAGCTGCTCTCAAGAGGAATAATCAGGGCATCTCTTCAGCTCCCACCATCTTCTGGGAAGCAGATTTTATTAGGTTGATCATGTGGGGTTTCCTGGATAATGAATGATATCGTTATACTGAACAAATTTTTGTTATTATAGGAATGAATTGTAGCGTTCTCAAACTATACAACGACATCTAAAATCAGAAATAGATGGAAAATGCATTTCAACACTGCTGAATTCAACCTGATTTTGCCTTTTTCCTTCAGAGGAATTGGGCAGGTTCGAATTAAGAGGAAATGTGTTCAATACGGAAAGATTATGAGTATTAGAGTGAAAGGGGAGGCAATACAAGCTGAGGTAGGTAGAGTGGAATCATCAGCGTACTAGTGAATATGGTTATATGTTGGAGAAAAAATATCACCTACAGAGAAAAGAGTAGGCAATAGGGTAGAACCCTGAGGGACACCACTGTTGACAGAATAAGAGCGGGAAGTCATCCCATAAATTAATACTGCCATGGACCCACTAGAGAAGAAGCTATGCATTAACGAACAGAGAGAACCTAAAAGGCTAAAATATGGAAGTTTAGAAAACAAAGACTTATGTCACACCCTGCTAAATGCTTTGAGGATGTCGAGAGCCATAATGAGATCCACCAAAATCCATGAGGAAGGAGAACCAGAGATGAGTCACATTACAAAGAAGATCGCAAGTAGACCTTGAACCGTGAAAGCCATACTGGTAATCAAAAGGAAGGGAATGGGATTCCAAGTGTCTACACAAAATAAGAATTAAGGAGAGTTTCTAACAGTCTGGAGACAGTAGAACTGAGAGCAATTGGTAGGGCTAAAGCGGTCTCCGTTAACTTGGCGGGTGGGGACCGCATCAAGACATGCTTTCTAAAGGAAGGATAAAGTTTGTGTTTTCGAGACAGTGATGTAACAGGCGAAGGGAAAATGGAGCTAATTCTGAGTCACACTTCCTAAGGATTCGAATATGTATGCCAACCGAGCCACATACCTTGGTCTTTTTGAATGACTTGCCTGAAGGTGTGGACTCCTACCTGAATACGTTCGCAGATGATGCAAAGTGAAAAGTGAACAGGATGCACTTGTACCTAAGGGAACTTCAGACGGACTCCCAAGTTGGTCTGATACATGGACGATGAAATTCATGCAAATATAAATCAATGAGGACGAGACACGTTGTAAGAAGACCTAAATACGGTTATCATCTTGCAGGAAATACGCTCTAGAATTCCGTGTCCGAGAAGGACTATGAAGTAGACATCATCCATACCCTATCACCAGAGTCCCACATAAAGAGAATAGTTAAGGAAACAAACTGTCGTCCGTCAAATATCAAGGAAATATTCAACAAGCTGTTCGTATCCTACATAAGGACAAAACTAGAATATGATTCTCAAATTTGGTCACAGCACCTAGATGATCACAAAGAACTACCACAGACGGTCTAGAGTGGGACAATACAGGTGTTACCAGATTTAAGACAGCTAAGTTACAGGCTGACTGCTTGTGTGCCCCCATCACAAGCTAGACCACGCAATACTCGACAAGTTGCTGCGTCACATGATTACTGTGTGGCCATTGGCAACTCAAGGGTGGGCCGTTCTGATGACCGTCTCTTTCACTACATTTCGGAGCTTTGGAACTCTACCTCTCATGTCTTTCCCAATAACTATGACCTGGTATGTTTTAAAGATTTTTTTTCATTTCTTCAATATTCGTAAATACTTCCCTTTTCTCCCTTTCATTTACCTCTCCATATTCCAATTAAGGCCCGGCCTTGATGTCAATTTTTTCCATGCCTGGAGCATCCAACGTAAAAAGAAAAAAAAAAAGGATGAAGCGTATTTTGTTGAAAATAGCAAAAGAAACCTAGTTTTAACATTATGTTAGAAGTGAGCCATTACCCAATCAATCGGGCTAGTGATTACAGAAAACTGTGACGACTCAAGACAAAGAAGGCATGATAATGAAGTTCAACGATTTTGTTACCCTGGTATCAACAACTGAAAGCAAAACTTGAGTACCAATTCTATTTCTATTGCTAACCGGGGGAAAGTGTTTGCAGTATGTTGAAATAACAGATAAAGATATACTTTCAACGCTAAATGGTATGAGGGTAAATAAAACAGCAGGTCCAGATAAGTTTTATCCGAGGCCACTGAAGGAGGCGAAAAATGAGATGGATAAACAAACCACTGGCTGCTCTTTTCCCGAGGAATGGAAATTTGTCAATGTAACACCGAAATTCAAAAACTTAATCAATCACTGCCTGGGAATTCCCATACAATTAGCTTGACGTCTGTAATTCCTAAACTAATGGAAAACATTATTCAGGAAAAAGACGGTAAGCCAGTTTGAGGACCACTACTTCATAACAGCTTCTCCGCAAGGTTTTCAAAGAAATCGTTCATGTTTGACAAATCTGCTTGATTTCCTTCATGAAACCAAACCATATGTATGATGAGAGTGAAGCACATGATGTCATCTATTTAGATTTTCAAAGAGCATACGATAAAGTAACTTACAAACGTTAAGTCACATGGTATAGATGGGGTTGTACTTCGATGGTTAGGAAATTGGCTGATTAGCCGTAAAAAGCAAAGTCTAGTGATTAATGATCCGGCCTCAGAATGGTTAGACGTGATAACTGGTGTGCCATAGGACTCAATCTTGGGACCGTTTCTCTTTCTCATATATATATATATATATATATATATATATATATATATATATATATATATATATATATGGGAGGGTAAATTATATGGGAGGGTATTGATTGAGAGGGTGAAGGCATGTACAGAGCATCAGATTGGGGAAGAGCAGTGTGGTTTCAGAAGTGGTAGAGGATGTGTGGATCAGGTGTTTGCTTTGAAGAATGTATGTGAGAAATACTTAGAAAAGCAAATGGATTTGTATGTAGCATTTATGGATCTGGAGAAGGCATATGATAGAGTTGATAGAGATGCTCTGTGGAAGGTATTGAGAATATATGGTGTGGGAGGCAAGTTGTTAGAAGCAGTGAAAAGTTTTTATCGAGGAAGTAAGGCATGTGTACGTGTAGGAAGAGAGGAAAGTGATTGGTTCTCAGTGAATGTAGGTTTGCGGCAGGGGTGTGTGATGTCTCCATGGTTGTTTAAGTTGTTTATGGATGGGGTTGTTAGGGAGGTAAATGCAAGAGTTTTGGAAAGAGGGGCAAGTATGAAGTCTGTTGGGGATGAGAGAGCTTGGGAAGTGAGTCAGTTGTTGTTCGCTGATGATACAGCGCTGGTGGCTGATTCATGTGAGAAACTGCAGAAGCTGGTGACTGAGTTTGGTAAAGTGTGTGAAAGTAGAAAGTTAAGAGTAAATGTGAATAAGAGCAAGGTAATTAGGTACGGTAGGGTTGAGGGTCAAGTCAATTGGGAAGTAAGTTTGAATGGAGAAAAACTGGAGGAAGTAAAGTGTTTTAGATATCTGGGAGTGGATCTGGCAGCGGATGAAACCATGGAAGCGGAAGTAGATCATAGGGTGGGGGAGGGGGCGAAAATCCTGGGAGCCTTGAATAATGTGTGGAAGTCGAGAACATTATCTCGGAAAGCAAAAATGGGTATGTTTGAAGGAATAGTGGTTCCAACAATGTTGTATGGTTGCGAGGCGTGGGCTATGGATAGAGTTGTGCGCAGGAGGATGGATGTGCTGGAAATGAGATGTTTGAGGACAATGTGTGGTGTGAGGCGGTTTGATCGAGTAAGTAACGTAAGGGTAAGAGAGATGTGTGGAAATAAAAAGAGCGTGGTTGAGAGAGCAGAAGAGGGTGTTTTGAAATGGTTTGGGCACATGGAGAGAATGAGTGAGGAAAGATTGACCAAGAGGATATATGTGTCGGAGGTGGAGTGAACGAGGAGAAGTGGGAGACCAAATTGGAGGTGGAAAGATGGAGTGAAAAAGATTTTGTGTGATCGGGGCCTGAACATGCAGGAGGGTGAAAGGAGGGCAAGGAATAGAGTGAATTGGATCGATGTGGTATACCGGGGTTGACGTGCTGTCAGTGGATTGAATCAGGGCATGTGAAGTGTCTGGGGTGAACCATGGAAAGCTGTGTAGGTATGTATATTTGCGTGTGTGGACGTATGTATATACATGTGTATGGGGGTGGGTTGGGCCATTTCTTTCGTCTGTTTCTTTGCGCTACCTCGCATACGCGGGAGACAGCGACAAAAAAAAAAAAAAAAAAAAAAAAAAAAAAATTATATATATATATATATATATATATATATATATATATATATATATATATATATATATATATATATATATATATATATATATAAAGGGGATAGGAGAGAAAGAATACTTCCTACGTATTCCCTGCGTGTCGTGGAAGGCGACTAAAAGGGAGGGGATCGGGGGGATGGAAATCCTCCCCTTTCGTTTTTAATTTTCTAAAAGAAGGAACAGAGAAGAGGGCCGAGTGAGGATATTCCCTCAAAGGCTCAGTCCTCTGTTCTTAACGAAACCTCGCTAACACGGGAAATGGCGAATAGTAAATATATATATATATATATATATATATATATATATATATATATATATATATATATATATATATATATATATATATATCAACGATATTGATCATGGGCTTTACAGTAAGATCTCTCAATTCGCAGTTGATACTGTGGTGGGAAATAAATCCACAACAGAAAATGAACGTTTGCAGCTACACACTGACATAGACAAACTGATGAACTGGACTAACAGATCAGATGGCAAATGAATTTTTATATTGATAAGTGGAAGGATTTACATATCGGTAATAAAAATGAAAAGGCGAGCTACAATATGAATTCTGTTGACCTACAAAAGGTCAATGAGGAAAAGGACTTGGGTGTCATAATCTTTGGTGACCTAACTCCAAGCAAGCAGCGTACAGATCCAGGAAAAAAAAAAGGGGGAATGAAACTCCTGTAATCATAGGATGGACTTTCGAGTACAAGTCTCGGAAAATTTTCTTCATTCTTTACAACTCACTGGTGCGTCCACATCTTGACTGTTGAGTCCAACTTTGGTCATACTACGTGAGGAAAGACATAGACAAAATAGAGAGTACACAGGCGGGCTACCGAGATGATTCTTAGCCTGAGAAACAAATCCAATGACAGCCTACAAAACGAATCAAATCCGTCTGGCCTATAAAAGAGGAGGTTGAGAGGTGATCTAATACAGGTATACAAAATCATTAAGAGCCTCAATAATCTCGATCTAACGAGCTACTGCAGGATAGACTCGTTTGATTTCATTCGTAGGGAATGGATAAGAATTCGTGAGCATATGTCTTACCTCGAATGAGGCAAAGTCCTTTTTCTTCAGCAGGACTGTTAACACATGGAATGATTTACCAATTAGAGGAGTTGATAGCAGCACCATAGATACGCTTAAGCACATAACTGATAAACATTTCGCTTCAAATCCACGACTGACATTACTTGTAACTCCTTAGCTTCATGACAAGCTTATAGATATTCTTCTTATATAAAAAATTCTTTCTAATCCTACCAAAATAATCGACAGGTTTCTTTTCTCTTCCATCATCACAAACAGCCTCGTTAGTACCCAATGATCTGTTGCTGTTTCAGTACAGTTGTATCTTAGCGTAAAAAGCTGCCAAATAGGCCTCTTGTTATCTGAACTTCACGTGTACTCCAAAGTACTGAAGATAATCATGAGAGCAGCAGCAGGTGGAAAGGAGGGCAGGGTGCTGAGGGATCATCAGAGAAGGGAGCGGTCGCCCTCCACTCCTCTTCCTTCAGGGTAGGCGAAACTTGCGACTAGAAAGTGTGCGAGGATCGTGTACTGCCCACACTGACGCTGTAAGTGATCTGACCAACTGGGGACGACTCAAGTAACTGAAACTACAGTAGACTCTCCTGGGCGCAGACGGGAACGGCACGTCATTATTTACACTGTCAAAATGAAAGAGGCCATGGTTCCCAACCTGCTTTGAAAACCAGTTCGCTGTTGACACGACAGGTATGGAAGACTTAAAATACTACCACATGGGAAAACATCTCGAACGTCCGAGGCGCAAGATCACTCACCATATTTCTCCAGCCACTAAGACACACTATGGAATGTGGAATGGAGACACGTAAGGAAGCTCTCACTGAAACATCTACAGAGCCAGGATGTGGTGGTTACGTAGGCCAAGCTTGTGGGCCGCGGCGCCTAACAGTCTGACCGCAGCAGCTGGGCCCTCACAGCCTAAGCTGTGGGGGTAGAAGACCTCCGAAATCGACGTGAGGTATACAAAGGGTGAGGTTACCACCACCAGCTTCACACCATCACCAGCCTCACACCATTCCTCCCACTCGTAAGTTACCACCTCCGTTTTTGCCTATTCCTCTCCCATGTCCCACAAGTAATTCCCTCCCTGCTTTCCATCTCGACTCCCTCCCTCCCTCTCCTCACCTAACTGATCACAATGACACTTTTCCTGGTGTATGTGATAGGGTGAGAGGCCGCTAGCAACAAACAGAAGGCTCAAGTGGAGCCAAACTGCCCTGCCAAGATGACGCGACAGAAATTCTCGTATCAGTTAGACGAGACAAGTACGCCCAGTCCAGCCCAGCCAGTGGGCTCAGTCCCTGCTGCTAAGGGAGTGGTAGATGGGTAGATGACGAGATGAACGAAGGAGAAAATATCATAGAATAGTACACCATAGTAAACAGAAGTGCTATTTACGAATACTGTAAGAGAGTTCATGAAAGGCAGTACGAATTTCAGGCATGACTCCAAGGTACGTACACGTTATCACCTGAACAAGAGATGCTAATGTACCTACAGACAGAAACTAAGTACTATACGCAGTGAAGAAAAAAAAAAAAAACATCAACACATCCAAAGTAGGAGCACCACCACCACGCAGCAGCTAAACAGGAGGATACGCATTCCAACACCACAGGAGTAAACAAGATCAACACGGTACAAGGAGAATTCTGTGTGACCAGCACCACCACAGTAACAACTGCCAGAAATGATCCCTAGCAACACCAGCAGGAGGAACACGGAACCAGCAGGCAAGAACACGGGATGACGAGAAGTTGCTAAAAGAAGAGGGACGAATACAGTGGGCAGCAGTAGCCGGGAGGAGACAATACAACAGAAAGATAAAGCAAGGCAGCAGCAAGTTGCTCACACAACCGTAACAACAACAGCAGGAAGTGCCACATATTCTACTGGTAGCAGTAACAGCAGTAACAGCAGCAGCAGCAGATATTTCATAACCAGCAACAGCAGAAAGCAGGAAACTGGTTACATGGAAGCTGACCAGGAAGCAGCATATACACTATACGAAGAACTTAAGGAGGGAAGCATCAGGCGAAAGAAAAAGCAAGCAGTAGCAGCAGCAGCAGCAGATAGTGGAGCAGAGCTGCAGTCGCAGCAGACACTACAACACGAACAGAAAACCATCAGGGAGCAGCAGAGACAGCCTCAGAGTACAAGACAACTGGCAGATCAAAAGCAGTGAGGAGGCTAATAGCAGTAGACGGACGCTAGAAAAACACCCGTAGCAGATACAAAGCAGAAAAGGAAGCAGCATGGCAAACAGTGCAGAGCACGGTGGGCAGCTGCTACACAGAATTAGCAGGCACAGCAGCATCCACTAATGCAGCAGACGGTAGCACACAGGAGACAGTAGCAGACGACGGGGCGGCCAGGTCTGGAACCACCAGCAAGAGGAGAGACTCTAGAAGATCCTTGAAGGAACAACACGAGCAGTAGCATAAGACTAGTAACACCAGCAGGCACGAGAGAGACAGCATCAGACGGCGGGGCAGGAGGGTCTGGAACCAGGAGGAGGGAGAGAAAGATTAGGATGCAGAAAGAAGATCAGCAGGAGTAGGCGTGGGGCGGCAGAAGGCAGGAGACAGCCGGGGCGGAGGGCGCGGGGCGAGCCAGTCTGGCTGGGACGCAGCAGCAGCACGGGGCGGGGAGGCAACATTCCTGCATCACAGATGATCCTCCCTGTTTGGAGTGGACGCGAAAATACCATTCCATATCCGCCCCCGTGCAGTGCAAACCTGTCCCCGGCCCGCTCTTGGCTGGGTTAATGTGCTCGCTGCTCACCACACAGCTCATTATCCAAGCTTAACTACTAATGTCCACACTCACTAAGGCTTAGTAACAACATCACTAATTATCCACACTCACTAATGTGTCTCCGCTCGTTATCTACGAGCGTCCAGTTCAACGGTACGTCCACGTTTGCTGCGGCTTAATGTTAACATCACTATCCAACACCAGCAATGGTGGGCCAAGGCCTCTGATCCAGGCTCACCCAGTTTGCCTTATGTCAATGATCTATATATAAGCCGGACTGATGTAGCCATCTCTACCCCATGCCCACTATTGTGTCCACGATCATTACCCATGTCCACCACTGTGTCCACGATCATTACCAATGTCAACTGCTGTGTCCACGCTCATTACCCATGCCCACCACTGTGTCCACGCTCATTACCCATGTCCACCATTGTGTCCACGCTCATTACCCATGTCCACCACTGTGTCCACGCTCATTACCCATGTCCACCATTGTGTCCACGCTCATTACCCATGTCCACCATTGTGTCCACGCTCATTACCCATGTCCACCACTGTGTCCACGCTCATTACCCATGCCCACCACTGTGTCCACGCTCATTACCCATGTCCACCATTGTGTCCACGCTCATTACCCATGTCCACCATTGTGTCCACGCTCATTACCCATGTCCACCATTGTGTCCACGCTCATTACCCATGTCCACCACTGTGTCCACGCTCGTTACCCATGTCCACCACTGTGTCCACGCTCGTTACCCATGTCCACCACTGTGTCCACGCTCATTACCCATGCCCACCACTGTGTCCACGCTCATTACCCATGTCCACCACTGTGTCCACGCTCATTACCCATGTCCACCACTGTGTCCACGCTCATTACCCATGTCCACCACTGTGTCCACGCTCATTACCCATGTCCACCACTGTGTCCACGATCATTACCCATGTCCACCACTTTGTCCACGCTCGATACCCATGTCCACTGCTGTGTCCACGCTCACCACAAAAAGCTAATATGCTATGCTCACCGCGACCTACTGTTGTACTATGCTCCTCACCCATCCTCACCACTGCATAGCACTATGCCATGCTCATTACACACGCTCGCCGAGTCTAGCTACAATGCTATGTTCATCATCTGTGCGCACTGCGACGTAGTACTGCGCCAACCTCATTATCCACGCTCACTACGGCTTGTTTCATACCCATTACGACTTTAGAAAATAATGTGGATACGCTTATCACCCATCCTCAAGACACAGCCTGCAACTCATTGTCACTTACTAACGTGTTCATGCCCATTATCTAAGCCAACACCCGTCTCCATGTTCATCATCTGTGCCAGGTACTGTCTCCATGTTCATCATCTGTGCCAGGTACTGTCTCCATGTTCATCATCTGTGCCAGGTACTGTCTCCATGTTCATCATCTGTGCCAGGTACTGTCTCCATGTTCATCATCTGTGCCAGGTACTGTCTCCATGTTCATCATCTGTGCCAGGTACTGTCTCCATGTTCATCATCTGTGCCAGGTACTGTCTCCATGTTCATCATCTGTGCCAGGTACTGTCTCCATGTTCATCATCTGTGCCAGGTACTGTCTCCATGTTCATCATCTGTGCCAGGTACTGTCTCCATGTTCATCATCTGTGCCAGGTACTGTCTCCATGTTCATCATCTGTGCCAGGTACTGTCTCCATGTTCATCATCTGTGCCAGGTACTGTCTCCATGTTCATCATCTGTGCCAGGTACTGTCTCCATGTTCATCATCTGTGCCAGGTACTGTCTCCATGTTCATCATCTGTGCCAGGTACTGTCTCCATGTTCATCATCTGTGCCAGGTACTGTCTCCATGTTCATCATCTGTGCCAGGTACTGTCTCCATGTTCATCATCTGTGCCAGGTACTGTCTCATGTTCATCATCTGTGCCAGGTACTGTCTCCATGTTCATCATCTGTGCCAGGTACTGTCTCCATGTTCATCATCTGTGCCAGGTACTGTCTCCATGTTCATATTCTGTGCCAGGTACTGTCTCCATGTTCATCATCTGTGCCAGGTACTGTTTCCATGCTCATCATCTGTGTCAGGTACTGTCTCCACGTTCATCATCTGTGCCAGGTACTGTCTCCATGTTCATCATCTGTGCCAGGTACTGTTTCCATGTGCATCATCTGTACCAGGTACTGTCTCCATGTTCCTCATCTGTGCCAGGTACTGTCTCCATGTTCATCATCTGTGCCAGGTACTGTTTCTCTGTTCATCATCTATGCCAGGTACTGTTTCTATGTTCATCATCTGTGCCAGGTACTGTCTCCATGTTCATCATCTGAGCCAGGTACTGTTTCCATGTTCATCATCTGTGCCAGGTACTGTCTCCATGTTCATCATCTGTGCCAGGTACTGTTTCCATGTTCATCATCTGTGCCAGGTACTGTTTCCATGTTCATCATCTGTGTCAGGTACTGTCTCCATGTTCATCATCTGTGCCAGGTACTGTCTCCATGTTCATCATCTGTGCCAGGTACTGTCTCCATGTTCATCATCTGTGCCAGGTACTGTTTCCATGTTCATCATCTGTGCCAGGTACTGTCTCCATGTTCATCATCTGCGCCAGGTACTGCTTCCATGTTCATCATCTGTGCCAGGTACTGTTTCCATGTTCATCATCTGTGCCAGGTACTGTCTCCATGTTCATCATCTGTGCCAGGTACTGCTTCCATGTTTATCATTTGTGCCAGGTACTGTTTTCATGTTCATCATCTGTGCCAGGTACTGTATCCATGTTCATCATCTGTGCTAAGTAGCCTCAATGTTCATCATCTGTGCCAAGTAGCCTCTATGTTCATCATCTGTGCCAAGTAGTCTCTATGTTCATCATCTGTGCCAGGTACTGCTTCCATGTTCATCATCTGTGCCAGGTAGTTTCCATGTTCATCATTTGTGCCAGGTACTGTCTCCATGTTCATCACCTGTGCCAGGTACTGCTTCCATGTTCATCACCTGTGCCAGGTACTGTCTCCATGTTCATCATCTGTGCCAGGTACTGTCTCCATGTTCATCATCTGTGCCAGGTACTGCTTCCATGTTCATCACCTGTGCCAGGTACTGTCTCCATGTTCATCATCTTTGCCAGGTACTGTCTCCATGTTCATCATCTGTGCCAGGTACTGTCTCCATGTTCATCATCTGAGCCAGGTACTATGTTCATCATCTATGCCAGGTAATGTATCTATATTCATCATCTGTGCCAAGAAGCCTCAATGTTCATCATCTGTGCCAAGTAGTCTCTATGTTCATCATCTGTGCCAGGTAGTCTCCATGTTCATCATATGTGCCAGGTAGTCTATGTTCATCATCTATGCCAGGCACTGTCTCCATTTTCATCATCTGTGCCAAGTAGCCTCTATATTCATTAACTGTGCCAGGTAGCCCCCATGTCCATTATCAGTGCCAAGTGGTCTCTTTGTTCATCATATGTGCCAGGTAGCCCCCATGTTCATCATCCGTGCAAAGTAGTCTCGATGTATCTCATCTGTTCCAGGTAGCCTCCATGTTCATCATCAGTGCCAAGTAGTCTATGTTCATCATATGTGCCAGGTAGCCCCCAAGTTCATCATCAGTGTCAAGTGGTCTCTATGTTCATCATATGTGCCAGGTAGCCTCCATGTTCATCATCAGTGCCAAGTGGTCTATGTTCATCATATGTGCCAGGTAGCCTCCATTTTCATCATCTATGCCAAATAGTCTATGTTCATCATATGTGCCAGGTAGCCTCCATGTTCATCATCAGTGCCATGTGGTCTCTATGTTCATCATATGTGCCAGGTAGCCTTCATGTTCATCATCTGTGCCAAGTAGTCTATGTTCATCATATGTGCCAGGTAGTCTCTATGTTCATTATCAGTGCCAGGTGCTGTTTCCACTATCATCACACTACCGCATGACAGAACCCCCCGACTGTAGTCATCGTCGCTGGGTATAACACTGCGAGCCCAGGCACGACTTCCAAATCCAGGCAGCCGGCTCACAGCCAACCCACCTGTTCTTCATTCCAGGCTTCTGGTCTCGGTCGATGAATGCGTACCTGGCGTAAGCTGGCTGAGGTCACCTGTAGGTTGTTGTCGCCCTGGCCTGGTGGGGGCGGGGTGAATGGACTCGTCAAGTGGGGGACGGGCCGTCTAAAGCCAAGGGCCCCGTGCCAGGCTAAGGCCCGGCGAATCTTTAACAACAGCACCTCGTCCACCGCAGGCTGAGGGAGCACGGCGTCCAATGTGCGCGCACCCGCCGCCGCTCACACGTCACCCGCGCGGACTGATGCTCCATCCTTAACGCCAAGCATAAGACCCAAAACTGTATCTCAGCTAACAAGGGCAATAATCGGCTGGTGTTCACGAGCGTCATCAACGTTTTCAATTGTTAATGCTTGGAGCTTATTAGAGAGAGAGAGAGAGAGAGAGAGAGAGAGAGAGAGAGAGAGAGAGAGAGAGAGAGAGAGAGAGAGAGAGAGAGAGAGAGAGAGAGAGAGTGCGTTAGTGAGGATTTACGTGTGTAAGTAGTTAAGCAGACTGGCAGACAAGGAAGCTAAAGGATTGGTGGGTGCTCACTGTATATATGTATGAAGGCAGGTATAGCTTGGCAGGCGGGAGAGGGAGGGGGGGTGGGAGCAGAAGCAGGTGAGCAGACAGGGAAGCAGGGAAGCCAGGCGGGTGTTCAGTGTTGGCTAAAAAAAGATGGATAGATGGGTGCATTTTTTAGAGCCGGAGAGAGAGAGAGAGAGAGAGAGAGAGAGAGAGAGAGAGAGAGAGAGAGAGAGAGAGAGAGAGAGAGAGAGAGAGAGAGAGAGAGAGAGAGGACTATAAGACAGCCAAGTGGGTAGGCCGATAGGTAGGAGGGCATTCGGGCGAGGGTGAGCAGTGAGCAAGTAGGTGATAGTGGGGGCAAGCTGGTAGGAGATGCAACATTACTGATGCTATGTGGGCAGGAGGTTAAGACCACATATGCAACGTCACCAGTGCTATGCGGGCAGGTGGGTAGGGCAACAGACACACATCGTTCGTTACTAACGCTTCGTTGGTAGGTGCGCAGAGCGACATACACAACGTTTACCAGTGCTACCTCTACGTATGTGAGCTCCAATTTCAATGACGTCTTCATCTTACATTTATATTTTTTCCATGTGGTTCTGGTATTTCACAACTTCACCACATCGCGGAAATCTGCAAGTCAAATGCTTGATTTCCTCACATAAACAAACCTGTACTTTACAGTCGGGCCGCGTACTGTGTCACGACGGCTAGGGCACCACAAGCAACAATACTACTATTACCGCAATAATCTAAGCACACACACACACACACAAATATTGAGCTACAACAGACAGCTAATATTCAAGTTCGTCTGTTCCTCTATAACTACTACTACTACAACCTCTACTACTACAACTACTATAACTTCTACTACTACTGCTACTACTACTACTACTACAACTACTAAAACTTCTACTACTACTGCTACTACTACTACTACTAAAACTTCTACTACTACAACTTCTACTAATAATAATAATAATAATTATCATTATAATCATCATTATTAGGAAAACGGCCAAAAAAATCTACGCTAAGACGTCAAACCAGAATTAACAATATATCAACAACGCTTTACTCTATGAAGCTGGTTTAAACACAAAACAACAGCTTATACTATGGTGATGTGCCTTCTGCTATCGCCATCATAAACATGTCATATAAATCTCTACAGATAAATCTATATAACTGGAGCGGGGAGAGTCAGCCGGCGATGCCCAGTGGACGGTCTGCTGGGCGAGGGCGGCCAGGTGGTGGTCAGCCGGGGAAGACGGCGAGGCTGTGACCCCTTCCTCAGAATATGCTTATTGGTTTTGTCCTCCTTCCCTGACGTGAAGATGATTCACTTAATACATGGATAAAACTGCTACATGGATAAAGGTAAAAGAAGTGATAGAAGAATAAAAGACATTTCATACACGTTAGGTGATGTACGGATAAAAGTGGCCAACATTTAATAAGCAAACAAGACTAGAAATCATAAGAGATGTACAAAATTTTTCCAGCAAGACTTGATAAAAAAAAAAGAGGCTGCTGGTTCTTATTAATTAATCTACATTCTCATGCCAGTGACAACACTAAGATGACAGAGACGTTGATGATAATATCTTCGAAAACAGTCTCATGGAAACCTGTAAACAGAGATAATGTTTCGTAGTGAAACCACAACTTAAAACGTTTGTATGATGCCAATTTTCTTTCATAATCATGTACCGGTGATGTGTTTACCTTACAATATCATCCCTATTTTTGTAAGCTCACTTTATGGCATTTGTTGCCCTGCATCATCATACACTTACGAAATGTCTTCCATTACTTGTGCAAGATTAAGTAGAAACAAGTCATAACTTTGTTCCCTGACACTAACAAAATCACAATAAAAACATTACCCTAGGGAAGCAAACTTCATTATAATCTGTCTCGAAGTTTGCCAGCTTGACGATTGGCCAGCAACCTGCTGACGTAAGCCCTACGTCACGACTCCAACGAACCTTAATAGGGAGGGTAAAGTAGCGCACTGAAAGCAAAGGGAGCTTTAATCTTGTCTTAACCTGATATCGCTGTGCTCAAGGGTCGCACCATCGTACTCAAGGGTCGCACCATCGTACTCAAGGGTCGCACCATCGTACTCAAGGGTCGCACCATCATACTCAAGGGTCGCACCATCATAATCAAGGGTCGCACCATCGTACTCAAGGGTCGCACCATCGTACTCAAGGGTCGCACCATCATAATCAAGGGTAGCACCATCGTACTCAAGGGTCGCACCATCATAATCAAGGGTCGCACCATCGTACTCAAGGGTCGCACCATCATAATCAAGGGTCGCACCATCATAATCAAGGGTCGCACCATCGTACTCAAGGGTCGCACCATCATAATCAAGGGTCGCACCATCATAATCAAGGGTCGCACCATCGTACTCAAGGGTCGCACCATCACAATCAAGGGTCGCACCATCGTACTCAAGGGTCGCACCATCATAATCAAGGGTCGCACCATCATAATCAAGGGTCGCACCATCATAATCAAGGGTCGCACCATCATAATCAAGGGTCGCACCATCATAATCAAGGGTAGCACCATCGTACTCAAGGGTCGCACCATCATAATCAAGGGTCGCACCATCATAATCAAGGGTCGTACCATCGTAATCAAGGGTAGCACCATCATAATCAAGGATCGCACCATCATAATCAAGGGTAGCACCATCATAATCAAGGGTCGCACCATCGTACTCGAGAGTTACGCAATCGAGCAGATATCAATCCACAAAACATTTATATCGTCCAGTTATGTGCAGTCACCACTGCCTCTTCATCATCTTGGAGGCGTTCAGTATAATGAATGAAGTGTAACAACATAGCATGGTATCCTGTTTTTTTTTCAGCAGGTAAACGCCATTTGAAGAGCAGCCCAACTAAACACAGGTCATTATCATGGGAATGATATGCAAATTCTCTATACGAATAAACAGTACTTGAGCAAGACAAGGATTAGGCACGAGAGGCTTAATTCTGCTTGTATTGTTTAACTAGCGAATGTGGCCGCCACGAGGAAACTTGGTAGAGGACCAGACATCCATCACTTCTGTCAAGTTTTCATTCATTCACTCTCTGCTTTGTGGCCTGCGACGTGATCTCTGAAATTCTACCCAATCAGAGAGCAATTTCCACCTTGGCTGCCATACTATATGTTGGATCAGCATGATATGAGTGTCTTGATAAAGGAACATCGGTACTGCAGTTCTGCAAAGTCTAGCTTCATGCGACCCAGTGGTTTCTGAGAAGATTAAAATGTGAAGTTCATAAACAGACGATGAAGACATAGGACGCATAATGATGACAACAGGAGAGAACAATATATATATATATATATATATATATATATATATATATATATATATATATATATATATATATATATATATATATATAACTCATACTGAAAATAACCCTAAAAAGATAAGTGCTACAGAATCAAAGTACAGCATATCATCAATATTTTAAAACGTGTCCTTTTCAGAGTCGCCAAGAGTGTGTGAGATCGTGTGAAAGGAAGAAGTTGCCAGTTAATGTCTATGAAAGTAAGGTAATGAGGTGTGGCAGGGGTGCGAGGCAGGACGAGCGTGAGTTTAAGGAGAGGAACCTGGAGGACAGAGAGTGCTTTACGTACCTCGAGGTGGACATGGCAACTAATGGAACCAGAGGAGACGAAGTGAATTACAATAGTTGGGTGAGAGGGGGCGAAGGTCCCTGGTGCATTGAGGAGCGTGTGGAAGGAGAAGTGAGAGTGGAGATGGTAGAGTGGTCCCGTCGTTATCATATGGTTACAATTCTTGGGGCCTGAACGCTAAAGAACGAAAGAGAGTGACCATGTTGGCAATGACGGCTGAGGACATACCTAATGTGAGGCGGGCTGATCGCATAGGAGAGACAGATGTGTGGAAATGAGGGGCGTATGATCAACAGAAATGACCAGGGTGCGCTGATATGGTTTGGACATATGGGGAGGATGAGTGAAGAGAAGAGTGATTTAAAGGATGTACGCTGTCAGAACTGAGCAGCAGGGTAGGGGGGGGAGGAGGAGGAAAAGCTGAAATAATGTAGTGAAAAATGCTGAACTGACTCATCGAGCCAAGAAAATTCAGGTGGATGAGAGGTGTGCATGGGATAAAGCGAAATGGAGTGGTGTGGTACACAGGGGACAACATGCTGTCAATGGGCTGAACCAGTGTATATGAAGTGGTCTGAGGAAACAACAGAACGGTCTGTGGGGCACTGTGGGTGAAAGCCCTGGCTTCATGCATCATACCCAACAGCAAGAGCTGATGTGAGCAAATGAGGTTGTATCCATCTGCTCCTGGCGCTACTTCTCTACCGCGCAAAAATGATGATTATATATATATATATAACATATATATATATATATATATATATATATATATATATATATATATATATATATATATATTGGAACAATGTGATATATAGGGGACAACGCGGTCATTAGACTGAACCAGGGCATGTGAAGCAGCCGGTGGTAAGCTTGGAAAGGTCTATATGGGGCTTAATTGCGGACAGGAAGCCGTGGTATCGGTGCACTGCGCATGACAGCCAGAGCGAATGCGGCCTTTCTTCGTCTGTTCCTGTCGCTAACATGGTAAGGTGGGACACGACGGAAGAATATGAAAGAAGATAAGAAAGAATATATATATATATATATATATATATATATATATATATATATATATATATATATATATATATATATATATATGCGCCTCTTCCACCTAAACATGGCAGCGGGGGAAACATGTCCACTCCCAGATAACTAAATCGCTCCACTTCCTCCAAATCCATCCTTCCATCCCCTACTCCACCCCACCCCAGGGGCAACGTAAGTGTTCAGAGTTGCAAGATGAGATAGCTTGGGCTACTGTGATGCTTCAAAACACCCTCTTCGTTACTAATAAGTGTCCCTTTCGTTACCACGTTCCTTCCCAACTTATATATGTTGCTCTTCTCGTATTTCTGTCCTCACACGATATATTTTTATCCTCAATTTGTAAGTCAGATTGTAGAGTGCCAATTTGGCACGGGCTCTCCAAATGTAATGTGCCAACGGATATTTTACTGGGCATTTGGCACATCTCTGGCGCACACAGACACACAAAAATAATAGTGCATGTGTGCCAGTGGCGTGTGTGTGCGTGTGTGTGTGTGTGTGTGTGTGTGTGTGTGTGTGTGTGTGTGTGTGTGTGTGTGTGTGCAATCAACTATGCGACGGGTTCGGCTATGGAGAGCGTGGTGTCTTTGTGGAGTGCGAGTGCTGGAGAGTATGTGCATGTGTACTGTGTGAGAGCAGGGAAGCTGAGCAAGGAAGGGTGTATGGGTCGAATTCTGGACGAGGAAGAAGGATTGTTGTACATACAGTAAGCCAGTTCAGAAAGGATGCCTGAGCGATTAAGATGCGCGTGTCTTAGGGGAAGAATTTTAAGGGGAGGGAAGCGGGAAACGGTGTACGGTGCGCACTGCAGTGGGGGAAGGGCAGCAGGGGGGAGGAGAGGTTGTGGAATGTGAGTGGTGGAAATCTCTTTGGGGATACAAGTGTATGTTGGGTACCAGAGTCAGGGGGAAGAGTGTGTGTGCTGAGTGCGAGTGTCAGGGGTGAGGTAGGGTACGTCCCAGTGCGTGGAGTGGGTTGTTGGTGTCGTGGTAGATGACCGTGCATGTACGTAAAGTGTACCTGGTGGCTGGCCTCAGAGCTGGTGTGAGGTGCGCAGGTTTTGTACATGTGGCAACAGATGTACGTCATGCGCGTCTGTGGATTAAAAAAAAAAAAAAAATTGTGGGTGTGGAGGGGAAACGAGTGGGACTACTGTGGGACGGTGGAAGGAGGGCCATCTGTCCTACCAAACGAGCGGCAACTGCTACATCCACACACACACACACACACACACACACACACACACACACACCACCCACACACTCCTCTCACCAGCTGTGCATCCCGGCGGTCATGTCCCCGTAATAAATAACCCGACAGTCACAAGGGATGACCCACTCACTGTCCGGCCAGGTATAAGGCCACTGTACACAAAACGTTGGACCCAGCCAGGGGAAGTTATCACCGACGACAATCAACGAAATTATACGGTCTTTCAGAGTACAGCCGAATGGAATGCCATGCGTACAAAATAAACAACCAAACCCCCAGAACCGAAAATTGTGGCCTTCCACCAGCCTTCCGCTGCCTGAATGAGGGGGAGGCCAGCACTCCTCACAACCTTCATTTTCTCCCATATAAGTACAAATACACATTTTCTCCCATATAAGTACAAATACACACACGTGATCGCGGTGGTGAGGCAAGCCCGGCCGGGAATGACTTACTCAAGGGTTGGTGACACTGGCCACATGCGTACAAAAACAAGTTTCCCAATCACCCGACCACAGGCAATCATCATGCCAAACTTGGTACCAATTGGTCCAGTATTGCAGCCAAATCGGGTCATGATAAACCCGGGACGAGAGGAAGCCAATCCAAAAGGAAAACAAGCTCTGCACACCTCAAGGCCACGGGGGCTGGCCCCTCCTCACACCAGGGTCGATGAAGAGTGACCAGGGAACTGCCGACTAGTAATGTCATGGAATGAAACTGGAGCAGACACAATACGTTGGTACGCGTGTGTGTGTGTGTGTGTGTGTGTGTGTGTGTGTGTGTGTGTGCCCCATTTACCGTTTGTCCTAAGTTTAAAGGAAGCGAGTTCTACACTTTTCGGAACCCATCTGAAACATCTTTCTACACCATCAGACAAATCTTTTAGAACGTCTGTATACTGCCTACATTCACAATATATATATTCCGTTATACCACAAATCTAAAACTATAAAACAACTTCTTTACATCTCAAGCAAGTTTTTTTCTTAACTTCATACGTGGTTAAAGAAGTGTTCATCGTCTATGTCCTCACGTTGGTTTAAAAACCTGAAGACTGTGATCGATGCTTTCTTTCGTCGTGTTCCATCCTCATTTCTTTACAATAACTCCAGTTGAATTTCATCGACCACGTATCTGAACAACTTTGGAGTCTGTCTAAGTCACTTCGTGACTCAATGCAATTCTACCCACTTCTCAATTCCCCCATGACCAGTGTATCATCTTCAAACAAGTTCAGGTAGGAGTCCAATCCTCCTGGCAAGTTCATTGACAGAGATCAAGAAGACCAATGGTCCTAGAACAGAACCCTGCAGCACGTCACTGGCGACCTCAACACACACACACACACACACACACACACACACACACCTCTATGGTGTAATGGTAAGCGTTACGGATCACGAGACGGCACGGGCCTACCAAGGGTGGGGTCAGGAGGGGTTCGAATCCTGAGCGCGGAAGTGGGCCCAGAGCCAATCCCAGCTATTTATCCTCCCTTCGGTAACCTGGCTTAAGCTGTGTGTGTGTGCGTGTGTGTGTGTGCGCGCACACAAGAGTAAAACACGGTACCTATATACAAGGTCAAACGACGGGGCAACACTAGTGTAAAACTTCCCCCCACCTTCTCGTAGTAACACACAAACAGTCATGACACACATTCATAACTGTCAAGACTTGAGCGTTGAGTGCGGCTTCTCCCGCTGTGGCTCTGGGTGTGTGCCTGCCAGGGCACTGTCAGCCACTAGTGTTGACTGCACGCCTCGCCACATAGCTCACGCCACACGACTTGGGGTCCACACCACTACAGGAATGATGGAAACTGTGTTACGTACTTACGTCACAAGTAAATTCGTTAAATCCGTTTTACACGACGATGTATAACGTAAATGTATGAATGGAAATAGGTCTTTTACTTCCCCTTTCTGAGAAGATAAAAATGTCATATTTTGCATTGTCATCTGAAAAACGTTGAACGAATAAAACTGTAGAAATACGTCTTTTGCATCTTCACAATTATCTTTATGTAACAAATAATTCACAAAGACCTACATGAAGACAATGCACGTAAAGGAGAGTGTTGGTCTTCTGTCCCAGTGATCTTAGAGGGAAACGCTTTACACACGTGGGTACAACACTGCAAGCGATCGCACGACTGGCTCACGCGTACACAAGAGACGATCTCCCACCACAAAGTAAACATAATAAAATATACGTTACGTAAAGAAGAAAGACAGTACAACTAACGCTACAAGGCCATCCCTCCTCAACAACACGAGACACAATCATTAAAGTGTAAGAAAAATTAAATGAACTCTAAAGATAAAAAGCAAATAAAAAGCGTCAGAGCGCAATAAAAAAGGTCAATAAAGAAACGAGGAGTGGGAGGGAGGCCGGGAGCAGGAGGTGGACAAACACATCCCTGGTTATCAGCAGGTGACGAGTCATCACAAGGCGCTCCTGCCCGGCGGCACACATACGCTGGAATTCACTATCTGACTCGAGTCCAATATGTGTTCTGTATGACACGAGCCTACATACCCACACTTATGGGTCCGAAGGGGTAAAGGGTATGCTAGTTCATCTCATGGAATCTGAACACTTACTGGACGAATGGTAATTATCTTTTTTTTTTTTTTTTTTTTTTTTAGCTGAGACGGCACGGGCAGCCATCCCATTAACGCTAGCCCGGGTCTTGTACCCATTTTATCGACTAACCCCATAAGGGTGGATGAACAGCTGAGTTGACTGCGGACCAACAGCGGCAACCGAGATTCGAACCTGGGCGGTCCGTGATGGTATTCATTCCGCCTTCGGGACTCCCTTGTACAAGGGCTTTAAGAACTTTATGAGGATAATGTGCTTATATTTAGCACAAAACAGAGATTCAACGCCATTCATCTTCACTATTCCTACTGAGTATTAGGAATGTCTGTGTCGCCTCCCGTATACACCGCACAGTCTAATGAGCTGCGTCTTGCAGCTATGCTACGTCCGGGTCTAATATTTTCCTACTAAATGACAAATAACACTTACAGATAAGTTCAGAGTTCTGTATGACTACTTACATTTTACATCATGCCGTGACAATAAAGTGGTGCACGGGCCCCTGACTGAAGAAGGTACACAGAAAGACTCCAGCATACACATGGTGGTCCTGTAGTGGACGGTGTTGGTTTCAGCTGATGGAATCCGTGCTATCTACAGCACGTCCGTACCGGCATTTGTGGATGACCATCGCAACCGTCACGGAAGCCTCAAACCAGAACCAACCCAAACGTGGCAATACTTCCCTTAACCTTATGAAGTATCGCGGGCAACGGTCGATGTGGACCTGGTGGTCTACGGTGGCTTACAGTGCCCACCAGAGCGGCATCCAGTTACTTCAGTCAGTCTTTAGGGGGCAAGAAGCACCATCTTATTCCCAGGCCTAAGGACAAATCTCATACGAATGTCGATAACGACTCCTTCTTAGGCCGTCACACGCCCTTGTATATGGAAGATGATGACAATACATGATAAACGGTTTGTATGGGGTACCCGACACCTGTCCCTCTCACATAGACAATTTATCAACGTGTATGACGAACGTCCGTGCAGCAAGGATCATCTCATGTGAAAATGAACGTCAGAGGCGAGGATCATCTTGCGTAAAAAGTTATTGGTGGCGTAACGAACGGTTCATGAAAATAGGATATTTCGGCCAATTACGCTGAGTGCGGCGTATCCTCATCACTCTTACGGTATGTGGGCTGCTCCCTCTCGGAACCCTGTGCAATTCTGGAGACGTGAGTGAAGTGTCTTCTCTGTGGCTCAGTCATTATACTTAACAAACTTGCTACCAGCCGCCTGCTGCGGTCACAGATCACACAGTCATGCGCAGGTTAAGTGCTCGAGCCAGCCTTAGATCCCCCTCTTCCCATCACCTCCTACCGGAGTAAGTGGTCATCCAACCAGACTGCAACGAGAAAATACAAGTCCGTTTTCATCCACTGCATTTGAGGCCAAGTCTCAGGAAGTTTCCGTACGAGCTGCAGGATCAAGACTGTATGGGAATTAGGTCTCACCGACACATTCACTCTGGTGATATCCACATTTACGTGTCTTGGAGAAGCACATATGTAGCCTCAAACAAGGCAAATCAACGTTTCCTCTATGATCAGTGTTCGCCGCTAGTCTATGAAAAGGTGAGCAGAGACTGAACGTGAGTAGCTACTGCTGCGTTAATGCTTCTTCCCAGTTACAACAAGCCTTTACAGCACAGGGTAACGGAAGTATTGCCAAGCACAGACGATTATCAAAATAGCTTTATCGTTACCTTCATCAACAACTCCAATATCATAATCAGCAAGCAGATCGTTTCTATAACCCATTCACCACGACAGTGCGGCCTCTGACTTCGACGGTCCGACCATGGGTCAGTACACGATGGGTGTGGCACTTCACAGCACCCTCATGGGTCAGGACGAAGGCCAGAGCATCATACCCAGGTGGTGGCTGTAGCGTTGTGATGACCAGGTTAAGGAAGAAGTCTTGTAACACTATGACCCGAACACTGACAAGTCCGGTTTTTGTGTTGACAATGAATGAGCATAACTCTGCTTTCACAGTAGCTTCCATGGCGGGTCTTTGTCCTCTGTACGAGTGTGATACAGACGAGTCCTCCCTGAAAATCACCGGATTTTAATATAAACGAACTTGACATAGGCTTCCTCGGCACTGGGCCATCTCACAGCCATCTATTGCCAAGAGTTATATAAAAGATTGCAGGGGAAAACCTAAGAATCTAAGCGACATTTCACCATTCTGATATGGTGTTTCAGATCTGATTATGAAATACCCACAATTCTGTCCAGTTACATTTACATACAGTGATTTCCTAAGTGTAACACCGTAAGTAAAACTTACCAACCGATCCCATTTAAGCCTTAATAATTTTCCCCCCACTTGTCTCATGTATGGAGGGAGGTGAGACACATTAATCATATGCTATTGCATTTAGTAAATGCTTTGGGCAAACGCTGTCGCTAAACCCGAACCTTCGAAGCCACACTGGATGTGTAACGTTCCCGCCTTCCTTCCCCGTCCGTCCGTCCGTCCGTGTGTGTGTGTGTGTGTGTGTGTGTGTGTGTGTGCGCGCGCGCGCGCAGATCTGTGACACTCCTTGTCACGCTCTCATCCGCTGTCCATTCTTCTCTGTCTGCCTCGTTCGTTCTTGCCTCACTACACGTAAAAATGTGATAAAATGTCATATAATATTACTTCACACGTCTGGCTCCAAGTATTCTTACAAGACCCGGCTCTACCTCAACACTCTTCCTCTTGAAGGCGTTTATGTACATTACTGCGAGCGTAATGATCAATTTCAGAACAACTGAGGAGGTGTGTTTATCTCACCTTTCAATGATAACCATGAATTGAATGACATCTGTGGGTAATTAGTAATCTCCACTGATAAGAAAGACAAGCCACAGTGCACACTTTCCCATGTTTAATTAAAACTTTGTAAACCTGTCTACTGTGAGTTCATGAACATGACCGTTTTTCTGTACTACTAGTGTGTGTGTGTGTGTGTGTGTGTGTGTGTGTGTGTGTGTGTGTGTGTGTGTGTGTGTGTAATTAGTTACTTGCATTGCTCAGGAAGATTTTCTTTTTTTTTTTTTTACACTCGTGAGACTCCATCTCCTGGATATTTCTCACCATCATATAACCTTTTACGTTTCTGTACACTGTCTGCACCGATCACGTAATCTCTCTGTTTAGTCCGCTTGTCCACCACTCTGTTACTAGAAAACTACTTCATTACGTCACTCATAACAAGGTTCTTGCACCATCAATGTCATGTTACGTGCGCTGGTTGTTCTACCCCAACATACGTCCAAGACATCTTCACGAAGTCGTCAATCTTAAGAGGTTGATCAAGTCACATCTCACTCATCTCTCTTCCATGGTGGGCATGTTTAAGGCCTCTACAGCCTTTCTCCTTTAACTTAGATCTCTTACTTCACGTACTATTTATTACTGGCGCTCTAGTCTGGTTCCCAGCATCAGCGAATGAGAGGATAAGATCTTCACTTCCCTCGAGCAGACAAGGACAGGGAAAACAGACTAGCAAACCTTTGTGGAAAATTGCTCTCATGCGATGGTAGCTCTCTCTCTCTCTCTCTCTCTCTCTCTCTCTCTCTCTCTCTCTCTCTCTCTCTCTCTCTCTGCGTATCGTTCGTGGCTACGGCATCCTCCTGCAGCAGTTCATGTGTGGATGTATAAGAACGGTGCGACTGGGATAATGAACATCAAAAATATCAGCCAAAAAAGAAAATAAAAAAAATCAGAACAGCGGAGTTAAGTGTGTGAACATTAACAGCGAGGGGAAACCCACAGTAAACACATACAAAGCATAGGAAGTCAACACTGATTCAAGACGGAGCTGGGGAAGTCAACAGTTGTAAAACCCACAAATAAACATCGGCAGGTGTGTACAATAAACATATTCAGAACGTCCTGTCAACAGTGCACATGAGTCAGCTATAAAAATAGAGTAAAGAACAACAATAACAACAACAACTAAACCGCAGCTATGACAAACAACAACATACACAGCTAGGTTAATAAACAGCATACATAGCTAGGTTAATCACGAGTATACATAGCTAGGATCATCAACAGCATACATAGCTACGTTAATAAACAGCATACATAGCTACGTTAATAAACAGCATACATAGCTACGTTAATAAACAGCATACATAGCTACATTAATAAACAGCATACATAGCTAGGTTAATGAACAGCATATATAGCTAGGATCATCAACAGCATACATGCACGTACGGTAGCTTTATCCAAGAACATACGTCAGCACACAACCCTGGTGGAAGTCGACAATACACACACACGTACGTAACGTGGAAACTAAACCAAAAGTTATCCACACAGAAATATGACGAACAGCAAGGAGAGAGTTACCAGAGGCACGGTCGGGAGGTGAGCCAGCAGAGAGCAGCAACACTGTCTATGCCCTCAACTTAGGTAGCAGCGCACCTTGCTGGTCCCCGCTGTAAATATCAGTCGTGCAGCAGCAATATTTTGCTCTCTAGTCCCTCCACGTAGCATGAACCACAATAACCCAATTTATGACGGGCCGCCGGGGGTCGAGATGGGATGGTCGGCCAACCCACGGGAAAATGAGGAAAAGAACGGAAGGGCAAATGAGAGCGACGGAAGAGAGGGTGACGCGATGAACACAAAAGGGTGCGCGATCGTAAGGGAATGGTACATGGGGGTTTGACACACACACACGAGAAACACAAGATTGAATCAGCATCCATTCTGGCGTGGAGATCGATGATGGACACAAGACAAAGAGGCAGTTGGGGGAAACGTGAGGAACCTTGACGATATCTGGCCACGAGCCCCGTGCAGTTGTGACGACTGACTGCGAGAGAAAAAAAAAAAATGGGAACAAGAACACGTCAAATTACAAGAGCAGAACTAGCTGTCGCTGCAAAAATAATACTCGTCTCGTAAAGTGATGTACAAGAGATGTACATCATTCCATTTCTAAGTAATCTTCTGAAACGGTCGAGTCATGATGTGAGAACAGAGGGTAAAAACGCTTGACGGTGTTGGGGGGAAAAACGTGCAAACACGCGTTTTATTGGGGTAAACATTTAGGTCTGAACGTCAATGTTTACGACCCGACGTAAACAGCTGTCTGCTCTGGCAGGTCCCGTCAACCACCTTCTGTTTGTTTTGTCTACTTACTATGTTGGGGCAGGGAACAGTGGAGACCATGTCGCTCCTTCTTCACACACTCCTCTCATGACACCTGACCCGATCTCAGCTGGCTACCGTCCGCTACAGTCCCACCACAGCCGGACACTGTGCCCCCGCTCTCCTGCCACGTAATACCCGTGATCCTACACGCATTCTTCCCTGTGACTCTGACGCAGTAGATCATGGTGGGATGGCGGGCTGGGAGGCTGTAAGCCGAATACCAGCAAAAAGCCACTAATCTAGTTACCAGCCGGGAGTTCTAGGGTTAATACACTGAATCAGAAAAGACTTGTTCAGTAAAGTTGAAACCCCGTGTCTACATGTATACCTGTTCTCCGTGCCTCTAGCCGACAGCAATGTGAATGCCACAGTCAGTTCGCCTCAGAGAAATGTACAGATTCTTGTTGATCCTCCAATCAACTTTCCAATGATCATCCAGCAACAGTAAGAATCCAATTCTATCTCAAGGCAAAAGTTTCACTAAATCAGGAAAGAAACACATATTGACACCCTAGCCTGAGGAATGGTATTACCTTGTGTTTGTGTGTGTAATTAGCTATAATAACCTGTATGTATATGGAGAGGAGGGAGTTCAACATTTATGGGATTCAATCTCTTGAACCTTCTCTACAACCATGCAACTTCTTAAAACTTCCCCATCAACAATTCATCATTTAACATAGTCCATTCACCGTTTACTCTTGACACAATAACAGTCTTTCATCACATCCTCTTTACCCCGTATCTTGTATTTCCTGTATTTCTTGTAATGGCCTCTGGTTACTCTATCTGTATCATTCCAGAGAATTGTTCAATGTCGACACCATCAACGTGGATTAGACACTTTAAAGCTGAGGTGAATCCACGCCTTGCTATTCTCTCTTGCATGATGGATAAGTTCAAGGCCTTTTACCCTCTCACTCTAACCCCCGTCTCTCAACTGTGGTATCATCTTCACTGCCCTTCTCTGTACCTCCTGTGTTGCTTCTCTGTGCCTCCTGTGGTATTTCTCTGTAGCTCCTGTGTTGCTTCTCTGTACCTCCTGTGCTGCCTCTCTGTACTTCTTGTGTTGCTTCTCTGTACATCCTGTGTTGCTTCTCTGTACCTCCTGTATTGCTTCTCTCTACCTCCTGTGTTGCTTCTCTGTACCTCCTGTATTGCTTCTCTGTACCTCCTGTGTTGCTTCTCTGTACATCCTGTACTGTTTCTCTACATCTCTTGTGTTGCTTCTCTGTACCTCCTGTGTTGCTTCTCTGTGCCTCCTGTATTGCTTCTCTGTACCTCCAGTGTTGCTTCTCTGTACCTCCTGTATTGCTTCTCTGTACCTCCTGTGTTGCTTCTCTGTACATCCTGTATTGTTTCTCTACATCTCTTGTGTTGCTTCTCTGTACCTCCTGTGTTGCTTCTCTGTACCTCCTGTGCTGCCTCTCTGTACTTCTTGTGTTGCTTCTCTGTACCTCCTGTGTTGCTTCTCTGTACCTCCTGTGTTGCTTCTCTGTACCTCCTGTATTGCTTCTCTGTACCTCCTGTGTTGCTTCTCTGTACATCCTGGACTGTTTCTCAATACCTCTTGTGTTGCTTCTCTGTACCTCCTGTGTTGCTTCTCTGTGCCTCCTGTGTTGCTTCCCTGGAAATCCTGTGTTATTTCTCTATACCTCCTGTGTTTCTTCTCTGTACTTCCTGTGTTGTTTCTCTGGAAATCCTGTATTGCTTCTCTATACTTTCTCTGTTGCTTCTCTGTGCCTCCTGTGTTGCTTCTCTGTGCCTCCTGTGTTGCTTCTCTGTGCCTCCTGTGTTGCTTCTCTGTACCTCCTGTGTTGCTTCTCTGTGCCTCGTGTGTTGCTTCCCTGTGTTTCCTTATGTCCGGTGACCAAACCTGAGAAGCATATTTTCTTATCCATGGATTCCACAGCGATTCTAATACCAGCAAAAGGTCTGCTTACTTTATAATTCTCCATCGGTAAAACTATGGCGACAGGTTAAGTACAAAGTCGACTCCCAAAGATCTCTCACAAAGAGATTCCTGAACTTTATTTTCAGCTGCGTAGATAATATTCGTGTCGAAGTCTTCTTTCACTGTGTCCAATCCTCATCAGCCGACATTAACTTGGGTTGAATTTCATCGGTCATGCATAAGACCAATTCTGAAGTCTAGTGTCTTGGTCGTCTTGTGCTCTGATATGATGCAGTCCTCATATGACTCTCTTTTCCTTCCTTCGTGACCTCAACATCATCAGCAAACAACTTCACGTATGATTCCACTCCTGGTAAACTGTTGAAGTACAGATCAAGAAGAGCAATGGTCCCAGGACCGAGCCCTGCAGCATTCCAGTGATGACCCCCAACCCACCTGGAAATGCATCCACTGCCGCACGTCTTTCCTTCCACTGTGTCGGTGTCGTTTCACGATCGGCCGATTAACGCAAGAACCGATTAAAGAAACACCATGAGTAATGTAAACACAGCAAACCACAGCAGCACTGATATCAGGCCACAGCAGGACACACGGACACTGCCGGGGGAAGGAGGGGGACTCGAGCAGAGCCAAGCAGTGACGGGGCCGGGAGTGGTCTGCGGCCACCGCCCGCCCGAGACGAAGGGGACTGAACCGGGGGTAGGACTCACGCACACAACGACCTATGTATCATATTAGGTAACACAGCACAGGGCGAGAAGACTACACAAACGAACATGTATTAATGGGTGGAGGAGTGAACAATGAGGGCGTTTATATGCAGGAGGGTCCACCCATCTTGTGAGCCCAGGAGGAGGAAGGGGGTGCCTCCATCAACACCAGCAGCAGCAGCCAGGTGAGACGGCTCCGCGCGCCGTGGCCCACCCTCCATACTTCATCATCCGCCACACAGTAATTGCCCAGCCTCGCACCAACTTGTCCGTCGTGATCTATGACGACCACTCCGCACGCCAACACCACTTAGCCTCGTCTCAATATGAACTCATCTCCCTACTTACCTGTACTGCCAAACACAGAGCATTCATTAATACTAATCCTCAGGTACACTTCTTGCATTTTCTTATGCGACTGCGCATACACCTTAGGTAATGTTGTACATACTTATCATGAACGAAACTCGTTCAACAACAACAAAAAAATGCTCCAAAAACATGTGTCGTACGTTATATGTAGTATCCAAGCCCTCGAGAAAGCCGGTACGATCCTTGTGTTAAGATGTTACGATCCTTCGGAAAGATGACCTGACCCTACAAGAATGGGTGAAAGGTCAAACCATCAACACATCCAAGGGTTGTTCTGCTGTGCTAAATCGTCATGTTCAAAAGGTTAACCTACTAATGTTGTGGTAAATCATTTGTGAGAACATTTCACATATGACCTTCCAAAGCATCCTCGACACACTGTTATTTCTCTATTAACGAAATAAATAAGTATGAACAGAATGTTTCAATTATGGATTATATGCAATCAGTTCAATGATTAACTGCTAAATTAATTCCAACACTGATTATATTCGCACACAACATGGGTTATTATTCTTCACTACAAGTTAGTGACAACTTGTTCCTGTCACAATCCTAGGTATACAATTCGGTTATGAATCACAGCAGGGAGACTAATTCAGTCATGAATTATTCTTGAAGTGATTCAAGAGTAATTACAAGGACACTTTAGTGATTAATAGTCCCTATCACACTTCAATGATCAACTATTCCTGAAGCATTTCAACGCTTACTTACTCGTAAATCACTTCAGTGATTAATGCTTCCTTAAACAGTTTATTGGCCAATAACTTTTTATCCAACACTTTGATGATTAATTACTCCTGGAGCAGTCTGAGGCACTGTCCATCCCTTGAACACTCTTATGTAAGTCAAATTGATCATAAATATATATATATATATATATATATATATATATATATATATATATATATATATATATATATATATATATATATATATATCCAGGGACAACTTCCTTAGCCTGGGTCTTCACACTTCGGTAACTAATAGAAATAAGAATCAAATTCACCCAGAACACATTTTTCATAATAGCATGGGTGGCCAAGGCCTGGGCCAAACAATGCCCCAATCACGACCACCACGGATGGAAGGCAAGATAATAAGTACCAGAAAAAAAAAACAACACATAAAGAAGAGTTAATCTAGGATCCTCACGTGTCTGCTGCAGGACCCGACTCTTCAAAGAGGAGAGGTAGTGTGAAAAAAAATTCCAACGCTTCTCTGTCCGCTGATACAGGGAGATAACACTACGATAACACAACGGTCAATCCTCGTATGGAGGGTTGTCAAACGGACACTTCCGGAAGCAGTGAGCATTCCTGAACTACATACCTGGCTCAGCGTTGCCAGCTCACCTATATCATAAATGATATCACTTCAGTGATCCATGATCCCTACCGCGCAAGTTAACCCATGTCCAAACAACAACACAAAACCATGACTTGGCACAGTACACGCTAAAGCTTCCTCAAACAATCACTGATGGTAATATATGAAAGCTTAAAAGACGAGTGATAAGAGGAACCATTAACGCGATTCGTGGAGAGATGTAAACGAACGGTGATACACAGTATGTATATATCTAACACTAGGATCATGATCACGAACACTTCAACAGCTAAGGGAAAAGATAGACAGTATTATGGTTTGTATTACTAACACGGATTTAGTACGGCCAGCCTGGATCCGAAATGCACTGGTTTGAATCCTGGGCGCTGCGATCGGTCCATAGCCCCACCTAGCTGTTCATCATCCCCTCGGGGCTGGTTGATAAATAGGTACCTAGGCTAGGTTGGTGTGTGTGTGTGTGTGTGTGTGTGTGTGTGTGTGTGTGTGTGTGTGTGTGTGTGTGTGTAAACATGGAAGTAAAGACAAAATACTTATATACAAGGTTACGGAGCGATACGAATGTAAAACTCTTTCTCTGTAATACACACACACACACACACACACACACACACACGCGCGCGCGCGCGAGGATCTCAATGGTGTAGTGTTTAGCGTTACTGACCATGAGTCAGCGCGGGCCCTCCCAGGTAAGGCATGCATCTTTTCGAATCCTGGGAGCAACAGTGGGACCAAACCGATATCACAGCTGTTCATCTTGGTTTATAAAATTCATCCTCATTAAATGTAAAGAAGTGAGGGTGGGAGACTGAAAGAAAAACCCTCGATGTAAACATTATGTAGCAGGAAATAAACTGCAGGAATATGTCTGTCAAAGAGACTTGGGAGGAGACATTATCCCTAACTTGTAGCCAGAGTAAATATTCAGCGAGCTGTTCACCTCCTACATTAGGTCAAAACCAAGATAACACTTCTCACATTTGGTCAGCACGTTTAAAGAAGCATAAAGAACTAATAGAGAAGGTCCAGATGAGGGCAAGAGAGATGGTACCAGAATTAAAAGATGAGTTACAGGTTATAGGACTTAAATTTGCCCACCATGAAAGGGAGAAGAGTAAGGAATGACTTGATTTCAACCTTTAAGCTTTCAAACCAGCTTAATGTTGTGGACAATGAATAGTTTTTCGAAAGCTGCATGCATAAAAACAATCAGAGGCCATAACATGAAATTATAAAACAACAAACTATACAAAAGGTGTAAAAGAAGTATTTCTATAGTATATGACTGGTGGATAAATCAGACATAAAGACTGGTTAAACATTAAATACAAACGGCATCAAGGAGTTTAAAAAGTTGTGGGAAAACAGAGGAAAGACTTCATGAGATGGGATCCCGTGAGTGCAGCCCTCCCTCTCTGTACGGTACAAACAGAAAGGCGAAAACTTACACAGAGTCACATGCATTCCCACCTCTTTTTCAACCGTAAGGAAGCAAAAAAGAAAAATCTGTCGCAGCAGGAACACCCGACAAATAATCACTAACTCAAGTAACAACGGTATAACAGCAAGAAAGCAGGAGGCAAAGAGACGAGTTGGGCACAGCAGTTAATGTATGTAAGAAAAATTCCCAGACAATTTAGCTGGAAGCAGATGACGGCTGTAACACTGGTTACAGGGAACCCTCTACGTACCTCGGGAAGTACAGACACGGAAATACTATGCGCTCCATCCATAATGCAGAAGGCCATAAACGACCAAGTTTGAATGTGTCTATGCTTGTACATCCAACGGCGTCTTAGCTACGTCTCTTCCTTGTATATCAACTGCCTGTTCTACGTCTAACTCATTCTTAAGTCTCACCTGACGATATGATCATTACACGAAAGTGCACTTGGGAAATTATCGTGTTTCATTTTCCTGTTTATTTGCGTATTTTTACGATACTGCGCTGGTGGCTGATTCAGGTGAGAAACTGCAGAGGTTGGTGACTTGAGTTTGGCAAAGTGTGTGAAAGAAGAAAATTGAGAATAAATGTGAGTAAGAGCAAGATTATTAGGTACAGTAGGGTTGAGGGGCAAGTTAATTGGGAAGTAAGTTTGAATGGAGAAAATCTGGAGGAAGTGACATGTTTTAGATGTCTGGGAGTGGACTTAGCAGCGGATGGAACCATGGAAACAGAAGCGAGTCACAGGATGGGGGAGGGGGCAAAGGTTCTGGGAGTGTTGAAGAATGTGGAAAGCGAGACCATTATCTCGTACAGCAAAAATGGGTATGTTTGAAGGAATAGTGGTACCAACAATGTTATTTGGTTGCAAGGCATGGGCTATAGATAGGGTTGTGTGGAGGAGGATGGATGTGTTGGAAATGAAATGTGAGGACAATATGTGGTGTGAGGTGGTTTGATCAAGTAAGTAATGAAAGGGTAAGAGAGATGTGTGGTAATAAAAAGAGTGTGGCTGGGAGAGCAGAAGAGAGTGTGTTGAAATGGTCTGGACACATGGAGAGAATGAGTGAGGAAAGATTGACTAAGGGGATATATGTGTCAGAGGTGGAGGGAACAAGGAGAAGTGGGAGACCAAATTGGAGGTGGAAGGATGGAGTGAAAAAGATTTTGAGTGATCGGGGCCTCAACATACAGGAGGGGGACACTGCAAGGAATAGAAAGAATTGGAACGATGTGGTATACCGGGGTCGACGTGCTATCAATGGATTAAACTAGGGCATGTGAAGCGTCTGGGGTAAACAATGGGTCTGTGGGGCCTGGATGTTGAAAGGGAGCTGTGGTTTCGGTGCATTACATATGACAGCTAGAGACTGAGTGTGAACGAATGTAGCCTTTTTTGTCTGTTCCTAGCGCTGCCTCGTTGGGGGGAATGCTATTTTCGTGTGTGGCGGGGTGGCGATAGGAATGGATGAAAGCAGCAAGTATGGATATGTACATGCGTATATATGTATATGTCTGTGAATGTATACGTATGTATACGTTGAAATGTATATGTATGTATATGTGCGTGTGTGGGCGTTTATGTACATACAAGTGTATGTGGGTGGGTTGGGCCATTCTTCATCTGTTTCCTTGCTCTACATCGCTAACGTAGGAGACAGCGGTTAAGTATAATAATCAAATAATACACACACACACACACACACACACACACACACACACACACACACATATATATATATATATATATATATATATATATATATATATATATATATATATATATATATATTTTTTTTTTTTTCATACTATTCGCCATTTCCCGCGATAGCGAGGTAGCGTTAAGAACAGAGGACTGGGCCTTTGAGGGAATACCCTCACCTGGCCCCCTTCTCTGTTCCTTCTTTTGGAAAATTAAAAAAAAAAACTAGGGGAGGATTTCCAGCCCCCGCTCCCTTCCCTTTTAGTCGCCTTCTACGACACACAGGGAATACGTGGGAAGTATTCTTTCTCCCCTATCCCCATGGATAATATATATATATATATATATATATATATATATTATATTATACTTTGTCGCTGTCTCCCGCGTTTGCGAGGTAGCGCAAGGAAACAGACGAAAGAAATGGCCCAACCCACCCCCATACACATGTATATACATACGTCCACACACGCAAATATACACACCTACACAGCTTTCCATGGTTTACCCCAGCCGCTTCACATGCCTTGATTCAATCCACTGACAGCACGTCAACCCCGGTATACCACATTGCTCCAATTCACTCTATTCCTTGCCCTCCTTTCACCCTCCTGCATGTTCAGGCCCCGATCACACAAAATCTTTTTCACTCCATCTTTCCACCTCCAATTTGGTCTCCCTCTTCTCCTCGTTCCCTCCACCTCCGACACATATATCCTCTTGGTCAATCTTTCCTCACTCATTCTCTCCATGTGCCCAAACCACTTCAAAACACCCTCTTCTGCTCTCTCAACCACGCTCTTTTTATTTCCACACATCTCTCTTACCCTTACGTTACTCACTCGATCAAACCACCTCACACCACACATTGTCCTCAAACATCTCATTTCCAGCACATCCATCCTCCTGCGCACTACTCTATCCATAGCCCACGCCTCGCAACCATACAACATTGTTGGAACCACTATTCCTTCAAACATACCCATTTTTGCTTTCCGAGATAATGTTCTCGACTTCCACACATTCCTCAAGGCCCCCAGAAATTTTCGCCCCCTCCCCCACCCTATGATCCACTTCCGCTTCCATGGTTCCATCCGCTGCCAGATCCACTCCCAGATATCTAAAACACTTCACTTCCTCCAGTTTTTCTCCATTCAAACTCACCTCCCAATTGACTTGACCCTCAACCCTACTGTACCTAATAACCTTGCTCTTATTCACATTTACTCTTAACTTTCTTCTTCCACACACTTTACCAAACTCAGTCACCAGCTTCTGCAGTTTCTCACATGAATCAGCCACCAGCGCTGTATCATCAGCGAACAACAACTGACTCACTTCCCAAGCTCTCTCATCCCCAACAGACTTCATACTTGCCCCTCTTTCCAAAACTCTTGCATTTACCTCCCTAACAACCCCATCCATAAACAAATTAAACAACCATGGAGACATCACACACCCCTGCCGCAAACCTACATTCACTGAGAACCAATCACTTTTCTCTCTTCCTACACGTACACATGCCTTACATCCTCGATAAAAACTTTTCACTGCTTCTAACAACTTTCCTCCCACACCATATATTCTTAATACCTTCCACAGAGCATCTCTATCAACTCTATCATATGCCTTCTCCAGATCCATAAATGCTACATACAAATCCATATATATATATATGGCTATGGAAAGGAAATTTCCAAATATATTATCCCTGGGGATAGGGGAGAAAGAATACTTCCCACGTATTCCCTGCGTGTCGTAGAAGGCGACTAAAAGGGAAGGGAGCGGGGGGGCTGGAAATCTTCCCCTCTCATTTTTTTTTTTTTTTTCCAAAGGAAGGAACAGAGAAGGGGGCCAGGTGAGGATGTTTCCTCAGAGGCCCAGTCCTCTGTTCTTAATGCTACCTCGCTGAGGCGGGAAGTGGCGAATAGTATGAAAGAAAGAAAGAAATATATATATATATATATATATATATATATATATATATATATATATATATATATATATATATATATATATATATATATATATATATATATATACATGGTCTCCCATGTATATTGGAGTGAAAAAGATTTTAAGTGATCGGGGCCTGAACATGCAGGAGGGTGAAAGGCGTGCAAGAAATAGAGTGAATTGGAACGATGTGGTATACCAGGGTCGACGTGCTGTCAATAGATTGAACCAGGGCATGTAAAGCGTCTGGGGTAAACCATGGAAAGTTCTGTGGAGCCTGGATGTGGAAAGGGAGCTGTGGTTTCGGTGCATTATTACATGACAGCTAGAGACTGAGTGTGAACGAATGGGGCCTTTGTTGTCTTTTCCTAGCGCTACCTCCCACACATGAGGGGGGAGGGGGTTGTTATTCCATGTGTGGCGAGGTGGCGATGGGAATGAATAAAGGCAGACAGTATGAATTATGTACATGTGTATATATATGTGTACACTGAGATGTATAGGTGTGTATATTTGCGTGTGTGGACGTGTATGTATATACATGTGTGTGTTGGTAGGTTGGGCTATTCTTTCGTCTGTTTCCTTGCGCTACCTCGCTAACGCGAGAGACAGCGACAAAGCAAAATAAAATAAATAAATAATATACACATATATATTGCAATAGTTTACAGTGCTGCATTGCACGTGTGATCTAGTATTTGCTGATGAGAACGAGAAAAGTGAAACACGATAAGTTCCCAAGTGCACATTCATTTAATTATCACATCGTCAGGGGAGATACACGAATGAGACAGATGACTTAGATGGAATACAAAGAAGAGGCGAAGCTAAGACGCCATTGGTAAACAAGTGCTTCCGTGGGTGGTGCTTGAAAACACTTGTTTAACAATAGCGTCTTAGCTAAGTCCCTTCTTTGTATATCAACTGACTGTTCTACGTCTTCTATCTCATGCTTGTATCTCCCCTGACGATGTCATCATTACACGAAAGTGCACTTGGGAACTTATCGTGTTTCAATTTTCTCGTGGTTATGAGCAAAGGTGTGTGTGTGTGTGTGTGTGTGTGTGTGTGTGTGTGTGTGTGTGTGTGTTGCTAGCTGTTCTTGTAAAATACTTTGATACAATTATCAGTTTTTTTTTCAGATTCCTTTAGAATTTTTCAAACTTTTTAATACCTCTTTTTACATGGGTGGGGAGGTTGTGTAAGACAGTCAAATTGTTGTCTTAATGTTTTTATCTCAATCCATCCAATCATCTTCAGGAGCGTGCGTGAGGGGTCAGTGGAGCAGCTGGGAGTGACTGTGGGCAGCTTGTTTACAAAGACTCTCCAACATGTATTGCGCACGCGCCTTCGCCTTTCCCGGCTCGTCCAGTGATTCCGGCTGGAGCTTATTTATCTTTTTTCTTTCCGTTGCAAGTTCCAGTCACGGACAGAAGTCCACATCAAGGCCGGACCATAACAAACTTGAAGCTCTTAGAGTTGTTGCGTCCTAGGTAGTGGTGTACTTCAGAATTGTTAAAAAGATGTATTTAGCTTAATCTTAGTCTCTCGTAGATACTGCTGACGCTTTGGCCTATCTGGAAATGTTAATCAAGTTAAGTGTAAAGTTTGTGGCCAAAATTGTGGACACGCACTCGACCACTGTCTTAGAATGAGAGAGAGAGAAAAAAAGAGCCTTTTAGGGACAGACCTAAACAAACCCTGCAAGAAATATCACAACACCTTATTGTTAATAGCAAGATACCTGAAATTCGAAGTATATATCCACTTTTTGCATTTAGCCGGTAAAACTTACCATATGAAACTATGTGATGTATGTAATGAAGTTCATAAAATGAATCAAGTCTGTGACAACCTATGTAACATCAACCTACTGGGGTCTGACTGCGACCCTTCGCGACCCCTGTCATCCTTTTGCGCTACCGCTCACAGGATGAACATTGGAGGTGCACAATAAATTTGCCAGGGATAACAGAACAAATCCAATAAAAAGGTCAATAAGCCTTGTTTGTTTCAAGAGAGATAAGCGTTTTTCGGACAGTTCGAAATGAGATTACGTGAAGGGGCATAGCATTAGTAAGAGGATCATCAGGGGATGAAGGAATGTTGGAGTCATCCAAGGTGGAGTTTGATGAGAAACGAGAACCAAAGAGAGTTGCTTTGTCTACGGGAGAGACAGCTATGGTACCGTCAGAAAGGTAAAGTGAAGGAAAAATAGAGCGACGGTGGTTGTTAGCGATGCCCTTAGCTAAAGACCAGGAAGACATATCAGTGAATGAAGAGGGCGAGGTTATCGCACTTCAAATAAGGCAACGCTCTGCCTTACGAATAACGTGCTTGCAACGATGAAGGGTTGTTATATATGCTGAATGTGTGTCGGCTGAAGAAGAGTTTTCCCAGGGCGATATTTCTGACGCCTTGCCTCAATGGATTCTGGAGCAGGAACGATTGAAACATGGATCAGAAGTCGTCGTCTTAAAGGAAGTGGGGATAAATGCTTCCATTCCCGCAATAATGTTTGTTAGGTGTCTGGCGGAAGCATCATCCATAACAGACATTAATCTACCCAAGTCAGAAAAATAATTTCCTTAAGTTATTCTAGTCAGCTTTGTTGAAGCGCCAATATTTACGTTCAGAAGGGGCTGGTGGAGGGGGAGGCGCTGTTACAATAGATACATTTACGAGAGTGTGGTCGGATGAACCAACCCGGGAAGATAGTGTAGCTACAGCGCAAAGGATTAGAGGCGAAAAACAAATCTAGAAAATAAGGAGAGTGGGCACAGCGGTCAGGAATATGGGTGGGCTGGGTGATAATTTGCTCTAGTTCATTGAGAATGGAAAACAAGAGGACTTCTATTCCCCCACCATCCGCATGGAAGGAATTCAACCATTCCCTATGGTGAACGTTGAAATACCCTGAGAAGAGGATCTTGGCCTGCATGTGAGAGGGTGTCACGGCTTCATGGCAGGAATTTAGATGATCGAAGAAAGATACAAAATTTGTTGAATTAGGAGACCAGTAGGAGAAACAAAGGAAATCACTGGTAGTTAGGAGACAGACCTTGAGCTCCATAACATCAAAATTTGGGAAGTCAAGGTCCTCGAGACGTGCCACAGGTGTACAGATGCTGGAATAAGAACAAACACCACCTCTGAACCGGAATCTTGATTGGAGATTATAGTTAGTTCTGAGAAAGAGGCTGGCGAGACCATCATTAGACAACTGGGTCTCAGAGAGAAGTAAGGTATTAATAAAGATACTAGAAAGATAGTGTTCAACAGAAGAGAAGTTACTAGAAAGACCACAAAAGTTTGTAAAGCGAATAGAAAATGGGGTTAGTCTATTAGAAAGGGAAAAGTCATGGGAGGGACCGGTACTACTACTGCCACAACCCTCCCTCGCATTGGCAGTAGAGTCAGGCGGGAAGGCGGAGGTTCTTAGCACCTCATGATGCCGGGGGACCAGGGGCCATAGGTTGGTTGGACTCTATTGTGCCAACATTTAAAAATGCCTGTGCAGACGGGAGACTGTGAAGAAATATAAATAATCGAGATGAGAGGTGCACGAGGCTTGTGAGGAGATGGCGGGACTAGCCCGGGAGTCCTGTTTTGAAATGGGCCAGAAAATACAACGAGCACTCCTAACACTGAGCGTGTATCGCTACCCAGTCAGGATGATAATACCACCTGGGCAGATGATGTTAAATGCAAGCTACCCAATATTCATTGCATTTTAAATGATCTACTGATAATTCTTCATCAACATGCTAGAACAGTAATTGGAATAATTACATCGTTAATTAAATCTATTCAATAATTTGCTCGGGTAAACTAATTACGAAACTCAATCTTGACGAGTAAGAGAGCAGACAAAAGTTTAGAAAATGTGATTCCACTGGCATATGGATCATATCACAGGGACAAACTCCCTAACCGACATAATTGTGTGCAGAAACCTTTGTGTGGCACGAAGACACAAGACAATCTTACAGTTCCATGTCTGATCAAGAGAGGTAGTGTGGGAGAGGAGGCATACTGAGGCTCTTTCACCATAACTTTAAGTATCTAATATTCCCGTACCTCTCTAAACCCTTCCCCCTGCAAGCTGCCCCCCTTCCCTTGCATCCGCCCTTCCATTCATCATAATTAAACCCGACACGTTAAGCCAGTAACAGGTTGAGATGTCACCAGGGTTGTGTAAAGCTGTGTGAGGTGCAGACTCACAAGAACAGCTTAATCTTTACATCTACATTCTCAGCAAACAATGCCATGACTTGGATTCTTTTTGTTCCAGGAATCTTATTATCATTATTGTCTTTACGTCCGATGGAGTCTGTCTGAGGCTAATATTTTCCAGGGCTCCACAGTGAACACTCCTACCCAACATCTGCAGGACCTCGTCCACCCAGCGTCCAACGTCTACTTCATTCAGATCTGATGTCGTTGCAGCTCCAGTGATGGCACGGCCAGTGTTGGTCACGTCTATCACAGGAGAGTTGACCGGAAGGCCTACCCGGGTTTTACCATCTGCATGTATCCTCCAAACTTGTCATGAAAACAGTCAATAAATCCGTGAAGTCTGCTGTGTTTTTGTAATCCATGCAGTATATTCTGTTTTTCCTGAAGATTTTGTTGTTCTTCGCACGTGCGAGTCCCCTGTGTTCTTTCTTACGAGCAAAGGAAATGGGTCAGGTCTTTCGAGACACTTTTCCCCGTAGAAGCTTGATCTTCCCATGATAAGTGAATATTTCCCGATGAAAATTGGGAACGAGGTTACTCTATGGTGGTATACGTCGGTGACTGGAAACGTATCTGTACAACTGTATGCGCTCGAGGTTCTAACTACGTGTGATGTCCAGCCCATGACATAGCATGTGCGGTGGTGAATCATGATTAAAACTGTGGGGAAGTGTCAGATATGCTGCTGCCCACTATGGATCCTTCTCTTCCACTTGTAACTTTTCCACTTTTCCTCCACAAACACCTGCACAGCCTCCATCAATTCGGCAGACCGAGTATTTATGAGCTAATAACTGGCAGTCCCTTGCCACAGTGATATATGGAACATCACAGTTCTCTCCTTTACACCAAGCTCGTCCACGAAGCTTTGGTTACAACGCCTACTTCCAGTTCACTCAGCCATACCAATTACTTCCAGCACCGATGAATGGTACAATGAACAAGAATTAAGTCTGATAATTGGATCACTTCCCACGAGGCTAATACGGTAAATATATCCACCACTGCCGTATTCCCGTGTGACTTTTGTTCAAACTTAATCTAGAGGTATCTAAAGACTGTTTAAGATTCGTTTTTTTTTTTTTTTTAATTCTATCTCCAATGCGGCGACGTTTTCTTTTTATAAAGTCTCCAGAATACATTTTCTTTGATGTCCCCACCTGGTGAGACATGCCCAAAATGTACCGGTAAACCAGTACTGAACTAAACGCTTGGGAGTGACGGGAGTCCCTAAACTCGTTTTACAACTTAGCTGCAACATCACCAATTATAATCTATGATGTACGTCTCTTGTGTGACGCAAGGCGATGGAAGGTAGACTTGCTAGCGGTTGAACATTTCTTGTTTTCCTGATTCACCAATGCCCGTCCATTCAGAAAACATTCTCTTTGAACAATTCTCCATCGCAGTGAAGCCTTCCAGTGGGCGATAGACTAGATTCTAAGACGAAATACTTCCGCTCCTCCATTAGCACCTCAGTGAACGCCGAAGACATTGAGTGCCGAATGCCACAACGCTTACAACCAGTGACCATCCCGTCAGCAGCGTCAACACCCGCTGCCACTCCCTCCCACAACCACACGGGTCGGCACCACCTACTACAACATTCAACCTTGGCCAGGACCCACCAAACGCCAACACCGTCGTTCCGCTCGTGGGTGGGTGGCGGTATGTTCGTGGGCCCGACCAGCAGCAGCGATGGCTGGCGCCTCTTCACGCGCAGGTGGTCATCGGGGCCAAGTCCTGGGCCCAGCCTCTGAATTGTTTATCACGACCCACGTGAAGTACCACTCCGTCACACTTTGCCCCAACATTCCTGCCGCTGCTATAGCCAACAAACTTTCACCTGGCCTCATGTGTGTACAATATTCCTTTTTATTACATAAAGTTTCAGACTGAAATTCTACGGCACACGTGACCCTTACTTCAGCGTCACGCGTGCGTTTCTCGCCCGGCCGTCCACCCACAAAGGGAGGGAACTATGGGGGGTGATCTGTGTTGGCTCCTCTGTAAACACCCGCCTGGTACAAGTGGCTGCGCGTAACTCATGCATGTTTGGCATCAGTGTGACGTACCGCATACACATAATGCTTCTCTGGCTTTGTGTGGCTCTTCTTTACCGACCAATGTATTTAGTTACTCCCTATCATCATCTCTGGCCTGCTCTTTTGGGGTATCGCAGGGACGCAATCGTCGTCAATGTACCTTCTGCAGGTTGTGGGGTATAACCCATGAACACACTACGGATCTGACAGGTTTTAGTGAGTCGGGGGTGGCGGGTAGGCATGCGTCATCCGTATCCTCACTCCCTCCTCCTATCTTACCACCATCCCTGTCCTTCCTACTCCAACTGGTCTCACTCCCATCTTTAATATCTTCCTCCTCCTCCCTCCTTCTCCTCCTGCCTCAGTATGACCACACTACACGCCTGGTAAATGGCTTCTTTTATATTAAGCATGATACACCCACAACAAATAACAAAACACTTCAAGCGAAGATAACTTATTTACACTGAGCATGAAGTACCACTTTACGGTGTTTATGGAGCACTTACAGTGAACACAGTCCCTTCAGAATGAAACTGGCGTACTTACAGGGAACACAATTAAACTCCTACTACGGAAGGCATTTACTAAGGACATGAAGTTCTCACCAAGACCATAGTTCAATGAGTGAACACTTTCATACCATAACATGAAGCACTCGTGGAATTCAATCCTCTCCACATGAAGTTGTCAGTCTATTACTCTTCATTCAATTGAATCTCCGAATACTATCGACTGGGATGGACTCGGAGTATACAGCCTCTCCTCACATAAATGTATCCTTCACTTGGATGTAGCAAGCTTAACTGAACAGTTTCTTCCCCACAACTACTTCAACTATTCACTGTACATGAACTAGGTTCAGTTCTTGAATAAGAGGGACGCCCCCATTTACACATGATTATAACATACACAACATCTTCACTGCAGACGATCAACAGCTATTCCCACAACCTGCAGCCCTCGAAAACTGACGTGATCGCCGCACCAGCACATCAGTAAGCGATCTAACTCTTACTTGTACCCTCATAACGTCACATATATTCTTTACCAGCCTCACAATTATCATGTCCTTCCTGGCCGTACCATCTTAGCAGGCTTTCATCCATGAACCTTTTGTTCGACTACACACCAAGTGTGTCTCACATATTCTTACCTCTACATCCCTGATTCCCAAGGTAATTTTTGAACCCATTAGAACTAAGGAAAACATAGGTAACAACAGTTTACATGGATTAAGTACAACATTATCCATATTCCTCTTTTTATCAACATCTTGTTCCACTACGTACCCAAAAGTATACGTCTAGTTTACACATCCACTTCCTTAATATTCTCTCAGTTCACCACCTAAGACAAGATGGCTCGGTCTTCCTGTTCAAAATGACGTCCCCACCTTGGCTCTAGTTCAGGGGTCCTCTTCACACGACCGGTCACAATTCTAGCCTATGATTACCCACTTTACGAAGAAAATATATTCTTCAGTATAAGCCTTATGTCCAATTCCTTTGCTGTTTACAAAAAGTTCAATCACTCCCTTCCTGTCATTAGCTGAAACAAGGCCAATGAGCCAAGCCCCCATACACATACCAGCATATCAGTATTAAAAATCCATTTAACAGCTAATTAATTTCTATTCTTCAGTTCACAGAATATCCCATCCACACTCCGTCCTTGTCGATATTATAATTGAGTCACTTTATATATATATATATATATATATATATATATATATATATATATATATATATATATATATATATATATATCACATTATATTATCTTTTCCCTTTTCCGCGTTAGCGTGGTAGCGCCACGAGCAGACGAAGAAGGCCACATTCGCTCACAACAATTCTCTAGCTGTCATTTGTAATAAACAGAAGCCACTGTGCCCTATCTGCAACCAATCCCCACAGACCTTTCCATAGTTTACGTTAGACGCTTTAAACGCCCTCGTCCACCGACGGCAAGCCGACCCCTGAATAACAAGTCATTCCAATTCACTCTTTCCCGTGCTCACCTTTCACCCTCCTGCATCTTTAGGTCCCGATTACACAAAATCTTTTTAACTCCATCCCTCTATCTCCAGTTTGGTCTCCCGCTTCTCCTTATTCCCTCCAATTCTGATACATCAATCCTCTTTGCTAACCTCTTGTCACTTATTCTTTCACTATGTTGAAACCATTTCAGCACATCCTCTTCACCTCTCTCAATCACTCTCATTTTACTACCATGCTTCTCTCTTACCCTTTTATTATTCGATCAAACCACCTCACATCACATATTGTTCTTAAACATTTAATTTCCAACACGTACACCCTCGTCCGCACAGCCTTATCTACAGCCCATGCCTTGCATCCATATGGTATCGTTGGAAATTCTATACCTTAAAGAAAAAAAAAATTGCCCTTCCAGACCACGGTTTCTGTTTCCACACATTCTTCAGTGCTCACAGAACCTTCTAACCCTCCCCCATCCTATGATTCACTTCTTCAAGTCCACTGCTAGGTACCTAAAAAACTGCACTTCCTCCATTTTTCTCCATTCAAACTTATCACATCCCTACTAACCTGACCCAAAACCTTGCTTTTATTCGCATTTACTCTCAATTTCCTCCTTTCACGCCCTTTTCCAAACTCAAGTCACTAACTTCTGCAGTCTCTCACTCAAATATGCCACCAGCACTGTACCATTAGCAAACAACCATCGACTCACTTCCCAAGCGCCCTCGTCCCTTGCAAACTCAATACTCGCACTTCTCTTCAAGACTCTCGCAATTATGACTACATCATCCATACACAAATTAAACAACCATAGAGACATCACACACTCCTACCACAGACCAACCTTCACTTGGAACAACTCACACTCCACCTCTTCTCACTCGCAAACATGCCTTACACCACTGATAAAAACTTCTCAGCTTCTATAAGCTTTCCTCCCGCACCGTATATCCTTAAGACCTTCTTACTAGGCATCTTTATCATCCCTATCATATGCTTTCCCCAGATCGATATATGCCACATACAAATCCTTCTCTTTCTTCTACTTCTTATTAACATTCTTTAAAGGCAACTCCTAACCCACACATCCTCTGATACTTCTGAAAACACACTGTTTCTCCTCAGTGTGATGCTCTGTACATACCTTCACCCTCTCACAGATATATATATATATATATATATATATATATATATATATATATATATATATATATATATATATATTACCACAATTTTAATCTGTATGAAAGACTTCTGGTGCTACGCAGGAACTTTCTACAGGCTCCTGCAGCCCAAGGCTGTGCTACTTCCAGTAGCATGGAAATGTAAATCTTTTAGAGTGAGAACTACTTTGACGAGACTGTACTACCTGTGATAAAGCCTCGTATAATGTGACTTCCCTCGCGGTGTAACCTCGAGCTGACTTAGTCCGGTAATAACTACCATAAAGAAGGCACGCAGTACTAACAAGTCTTACTAAATTTTTTTCTTTTACGTTGGAGGCTCCAGTCATAGACAAAATTCCCCATCAATGCCAGGCCACAATTGAAATATAGAGGTTAATGAAAGGGAAAGAGACACGGGAAAGCATCTGCGAATTTTGGAGGAAGTGAAAAACCTTTCTTTTAAGAAATGCCTGCGAAAGACATGAGAGGGTATACACTTGCAAAGCTTAGAGGTATAGGGAAAGAAACAGTTATCAAAACGGCCCACCTTTGAGTTGCCAACGGCCACACAGTAATCATGTGACGAAGCAGCTTACCAAGTACTGCGTGGTCTAGCTTGTGGTGGGGGCACACAAGTTGCCAGCACTTGGGAACAATAACCAAAGTAATACCTATAGAAGAAGGAAAGTGAACCAACATTGTGGCGTAGGGCAAGCGCGTCAAGTTCTGAAGTTAGCTTGGGAAAGGTGATAAATTGGACCACTTTCGACTCGACTCCATCATGTAAGGATGCAGAGCTAGAACCATCCGAGATGTGAACATAGTACTAAAACAAAGAACGGATCACTCCTTTGTTTATAAGGACACCCAGTTTCTTAGAGGCAGACTTAGAGGAAGTTGAGGAATTTTCGATAGAGAGATGGATAGAAACTGGGTCTTGGCGGCATCAAACTTAACTACATTTCGTATATACCACTGAGATATCCTGTCCAAGTCTGAGATTACAATGGAAGTTTTGTCGAGACGACACGCAGATCGAATGAGAAAAGAAGCAGAACTGAAGGATGTGAGGAAGGCAGCGTTGAGTCGTCAGCGAATACGTGTATTTGGTTTTATTTGTAAAAATGAATAAATAAATAAAATCGACGATGAAGAAAAAGAAGAAAAAATGTAAGAGACAGGACAGAACCTTGAAGAATACCGATGTTGATGGAGAATAGTGGAGATGCTGACCCATTAACAACCTCAGAGACAGATCGGCCAGAGAGGAAGCTAGATATGAAGGAGCAAAATAAGGAAGGGCAGTCAAAAAAGTCAAAAGTTGGGAGCGTAGAGATCACACCCCGACGTCACACCCTGTTAAAAGCTTTGGATATGTGAAAGAGAACGCCATATGATTCCCCAAAATCTTTCAGGGATGATAAGCAGACATAGTAAGATAGGAAAGAATATCACCAGTGGATATCACCTTACAGAAGCCATACTAGAGATCACTGAGAAGACCGTGAGCTTCTGGATATCTGAGGATATGACACACGAGGAGGGATTCAGACTTTGGAAATTGTAGATGTCAAAGCAACAGGACAATGGTTAGAGGGGTTAAAAGGTCATCCATTTTAGGGATGGGGTGTACCAACGAATGCTTCTAAGAAGAAGTAAAAGTTGTAGTTATAAACAGAAACGGAACAGATATGCAAGCCCAGGTGCAAGTTGTGAGACACACTCTTTCAGTACACGGGGATGGATACCATAAGGACCATAAGTCTTGTCTGTGTCCAGCGAGGGGGAGAGCTTTTGGACAGTTCGTAAAGAGATTGCGGGAAGAGGAATAGGATTAGTAAGAAGCGCATCAGAGGGTTAGGGAACGTTAGAATCACTCAAGGTAGAGTTAAAGGAGAAATGGTAAAGAGAGTTGGTGTGGCTACTGGAGAGACAGGTATAGTGCCGTCAGAACGGAAGAGTGGAGGAAATGTAAAACGACAGAATTTGTTCGCGATGCCCTTAGCTAGTGACCAGGAAGACCTATCATCAAATGACGAGAAGAGGTTATCGCACATCCTCTGAACAGTGGAACGCTTTGCCTCTAACATATCCTACTTGCAATGATTACAGCCAGCGACAAATGCTGTATGGGGTCGGAGGGAGGAGAGTTTTTCCAAGCCCATGCACTCTCTGCACACAAATCACAACATTTTATGACCTGTAGTCCTGAGTGCTGGAGCCTCGTAAAGCCAGAAGGGACACCTACGGCAGTGTATATGTATATATAATTGAGTAAACGGCTACTTCAATGAGTCAGGTTTCCACACTGGTTTGTGAGGATGTACTTACAAACAGCAGAGTCTTTCCATCTTCAAGGACTACCGTCCGGATCCATCTTTTCAAGTTACGGGCGTCAGATTTATTCACCTGTACTCACTATTCAGTAACAACAACCCTTCTTTTATGTTTCCAGAAGACAGATACAACTCTTGTCTCTTCTTGACATATCGTAGCGGGGAAGGTAACCATAATGCTTCGCCTAATAGCTGGCTGGCTGTAAGTTTGAACGACCCTTTCCGAAAATGTTGCGATGTCACTGCGAATGCCAGAATAACTCCGGCAAGTCTCATTCTTCTACCTTGACAAAGTAAAGGCCATGACGTCTGGCAGGGTCCTCTGCGTTCCCGAGCCTACGATCCAAATTTGTCAACTTGAACCTCAGGTATGCAGCAAAAGAGGTCAGACGCCTGCTACACTGCTAGAACTAACTGGTCATGTGAGTGGCAGTTGTGAGTGCGGGTCAGAGCTGCCGCCCGTACCCCCTCCCCTTTGGAGGGAGTCAGGAGACTGGGTGAGCACTGGGCCCTCCCCTGTGGGCCCAGGCGGCAGCGGTGGTGGTGGTGGCTGGAGCGACCCCTCGTTAACACGGGCGATGGTGGGGAAGCTACGTGCAGCGGGTCAGGCGCCCTTATTGCTATGCACTGCCCACCGCACCTCTGGAAGCTTACTGGCATCACAGACAGCATCCTAATCACCTAATACATGACAACGAGGTCGCTTCACTTTGGATAATGCGAGCTGGACCAGGAATGTTGCCATGGTCTTTGTTCATTTGTCTGGCCCAGTTCGTCCTCTGTCGTCTCCAGTTAATACACTTAGTTTATGGGTTCACCCTGTCATGGCCCCCAACCCTCTACCCCTGCCTCACCATCCCCGCTTCCCTACCCCACTCCCTCCATCTCCGCTCCTTCCCATCCCTACCTCATAGTCCCCGTCTCCTCGCCCTTCCCTTACTATCCCCACTTCCTGATCTCCTCCATCCCTCCCTCACTGTTCTCACCTCAGCGTCTTTCCCTCGAGCGATGCCCACTTGCCAATCCTTTCCCTGAACCCCCATCCCTTTCTCTTTAAGCCTTTTAGCCTCGCCACACCCCACACCCATTCTTTACATCTCTGGCACCTACCTCCCCTAACGTACCTCCTTCACGAGAGGCACCACCTTGTTCTCGTTCATTAAAATCATTCCCCCTTGAGCCAGCGACTCCAACACCCTCCTCTCATGCCTCAATCCTCTGTCATTCCTCACATATGACTTCTAAGCTCCTCCATGGAGTCTTGACACCACCTCCCTCAATATGTACCGCCTGGCGTCCTTCTCATCTCGACCTTCATGACGCCCTGAATCCTCTCTCTCTCTCTCTCTCTCTCTCTCTCTCTCTCTATATATATATATATATATATATATATATATATATATATATATATATATATATATATATATATACACACACCAAGCGTATCGTGCAGTAACGTATGAATGAAAATAAGACAGCAGAACGTGGCGTTTACCGACAGTTAAAAATATATATCTGGAACAGTTTAATACCCCGAAAACAAGCGAGGCAAAAGAAGAAAAAAAAATCAATGAATCACAGGAAAATCCTTACATGAAAAAGAAAATGGACTTGCAATCCGTTCAATGTATGGTAAAAAGAGTTAAAACCCGTTCGTCTCTTTGCACTGAGACATAAGGCTTGAGAGTCAGGAGACCACCTTCTCCTCCTCTAATGCAGTCGTATGGCAACCCAAACCTGCTCCTCTCTTAAGATAGTGGTATCAGGAGCAAGACCAGCTCCTGTCTTACGATAGTGGTATGTGCAACAAGACCTGCTCCTCCTCGATTCTTACCCAGGTATATGGAGCGAAGATCCGCCCCTCTCACTCCTGCACACAGTTATGCGAAGGAGGCGGAGGAGGAGAGCCTCCTCCTTTCGTGGTGGTTCACCTCTCTTCTTATGACAGGCGAGGAGGAGGAGGAGGTAGGGTGGAGCAGCGGGAACGAAGCAAGCATCATGAGCAGCTCACACTCCCGGACGTAGGTTGTGTTTACATTGTGATCTGCCACACACATCCGTCCCCCCCCCATCCTCCACCCCCACCTCTTCCCCTCCCGTGACGTCATTAATGACCTTGTCTCAAACGACCAACTATAAGTATTTTCTTTCTCACTCCTGCATTCTCTACATCATAATTTATGCACGACTCCTGACCATCAGCTGAAGGGAATGTCCCCTGCAGGCCCAGCCAAGCAGGCTTTCTGGACATGCCTCCACCACCACCACTAACACCACCACACCGACAGTGGCTCTTCAACCACACACGATTTCGAACCTCTGTGAGGGGTTTAATGCCCCCCGTGGACACGAAACACCTTCAGTATTCGAGTGTCCTTGAGATGACATGATGCGTCAAGACTTTTGAAAGAGACGTGAAACAGAACACACAGTGATTTTGCCACGTTATGCAAGACATTAAGCTTCAAGCTGACATGATCCAGAATTTTGAGAATTTCATCAACTGGACAAAAAGCTTTCAAAAAGTGATCTCCGCATGACATAACACTTGAAGTCTTACCAACACAAGACATGAACTGTTGTGAACTCAAGACTGATCACCTTTACAAATACTCAACATAAAACTGCAAGACTTTATAATAAGTGACTTCAAAGACTTAAGACTTTACCTCGATCAGTTTTCTTTTTTCTTCATACATATTTCAAATGTTTCTGTGAGCATCATATAGTTTCCAATCTGTGCGTGACACCCGTGTACAGGAATCAGACGAGACGGATCACGACCCTGAGACAGCCAGCGGTCGGTTCTTCAGCGTTGAGGAGCGGTGGCGGGGAGGAGGCTGGGCGTGTGGGCGGGGAGAGGAGGATGCCGGGGCAGCGTACAGAGGAGGAGGAGCAGCATATTGAGGGCAGCAGACAGTGTGTGTGTGTGTGTGTATGTGTGTGTGGTGTGTGTGTGTGGAAGCAGCGGCCAGGTGGCCTACATCCCAGCAACAACCACTGCCCGCGGTCCACCATACACCTCCCCCTACGGTACCCTACACCCACAACATCTACAACTACATCTTTTTCCTCCTGTCAGACACGGGGAAAGTCTTCACGTCATCCAGAGAGGATACGTCATCCACAGCTTTACGCAATACACCGTCGAGTCACAGTTGTAATGGTACAGGAATGTCAGTGTTCAAAGCATTTTTATTTACAATATATAATGCTCCGAGCAATGACGGCCTTTGGGAAAGGGCAAACCGGGCCTCACACTCTAAGGAGGCCGTCAAGATTACTGCATTCTTTGTGTAATGTGAGTCACTTTTCATCATCCTTTCACTACACTTTCACGAACAGAGCAAAGTGAAACTGAAACTGAAAATCTTCGAATTTCTCATCCATGATCAAAAGGAAGCCTCTACTGGGCCCCAAGTGACCCTCACCCCTTCGTCCAGGGCTCCATCACCCCTGAGGCCATCTCTGGTCCAAGCAGATGACAAATGGTCGCGAGGCACTACTGCAGACGGGGCTGGCGGAGGTGACCCAGCAGTGGTGGGCTCCCGCTCTGCCCACACGACAGAGAGATTTCCGTCCTTACGGTCAGTGCTACACCATCATGACAAGCCACCTCTCCCTCCCTCCTACACCATCAACCTTTACCTCTCTGTCCCTCCTACACCATCAACCTTTACCTCTCCACACAACACCATCACTGATGACAACAACGGCCAAACTACGGGCGACAGTGTGACTTCTTAAAACAAAATAATGAAGGATGTCTCAACTATGGTGAGCAATCTTACCTAAATCATCATAAACGTAAGAAATCTTGTTATTAGGAACCTAAATATAGGATAATCAACATGCACAAGGGTCAGTGTCACCAAGCGGACCACGGAGTCTGGATGAACGCACCACTATACACCAAGTTACCGTGAGGTTAGGGATCTATCGGTCCCCACCACCAACAACACGCACCAGATCCCTCACGCCAGTAAATGACTCAGTCCGAGGAAAAACACGTATGGCTACACGGTGTACTGAAAGCTGCTCAACAGCACGCTAACCCAACCCAGGGCACTTACAAAGCGTCAATACGACCAACGGAGCGGAGAAATCCACTGGTGCTTCTCCAGCAGTGCAAGTGGACCGAGGAACAAACTGATGCTTCTCCAGCAGTGCAAGTGGACCGACGAACGAAATGATGCTTCTCCAGCAGTGCAAGTGGACCGACGAACGAACTGGTGCTTCTACAGCAATGCACATGGACCGAGGAACAAACTGGTGCTCTTCCAGAAGTGCACGAGGACCAAGGAACGGACCGGTGCTTCTCCACAAGTGCACGAGGACCGAGGAAAGAACTGGTGCTTCTCCATAAGTGCACGAGGACCGAGGAACGAACACAAACATATCCACACATAATACGAAGAGAAGAGGCAACTATTATGTCCTGTGGGGGTAACAGGACAACCTGCGTGTGAGCAATGAGGACACGACAGCGACTAAAGCGTGGGGTCATAAGTAGAGTGTAGCTTGATGTGACAACGGAGGAAGCGAGTAACACCACATGCATGCAGAACATTGTTAGAATAGAGATATGAATATTAATGATAGCTGCGAGATATTCTACATACGTGGGAGGGAACGAGAACGATAGCTGCAGGATATTCTTTACACGCGGGACAGACATATACGATATAAAAAGATATATAAATGTAGATGTGAATAAAGAGGAAATGATCATTATAAAAAAACAATATCATTATCAAAAACAAATGACATAACCATATTAAATAGTTTCCCTTCCACCTGACCATCATCATCATCACCTAATTAAGTGAAAAATATCCCCCTTTTTTTTTTCCTCAGTTGTAATTAACGTGTGCTATACTATCCACGCTATTAGTATAGTCTATACTACCCATGTAATTACTGTATGTTACTTATCCAATTAGTGTATGCTATCCTAACCACGCAATTAGTGTATGCTATACTACCCTCAATTAATGCATGCTATTTCATATGTAATTAGAGTAAGCTACGATATCCATGTCATTAGTGCATGCTACACTATCCCAAGTAATTAGCGTATAAGCTATTACTATCCACGTCTGTGAGCGAGTGAGTGAGTCTAGGAGGCCTTTAAAGCGACGCATCTATCATTACATGAACTTTCATCTTTGGGGCTAAGTATTTATACCAGGAGGCGGGGGTCCAATTACATATGCAGATTCTACAGCCAAGTGAGAGGGACGGGGTCGGGTAGTGCGCGTGCTAGTGGTGTCTCCCACTTCTTCATGGGGACTGAGTTCCACAAGTCCGGGCTGAGCACATGGACATGCTCTCAATGGCCCTCTCGAAATCTTGTGGTGGGAAGGTGGTCTCTGCTATGCATACATTTGGAGGAGATCACCGTCCAGGGAGAACTCTCTTGGGTCATCTATCTTTAATGTGGTTTGTGGCACGTTGACTCCCGATTCATTACCGTCTTTTTAGAATGTCACTCTTCTCCTACGGTACTACATCCGGCAACCAAACACCGTACAAAAGATCACTTCACATGCAGCCTATGGTGGCTCTTCCCGTTTGTCTCCCACGGTCTGGATGGCTCTCCTCAATAGCAGGGTATAAAGCCTCGTACCGGCAGAGCAGTCAGGTAAGGACGGTGGCAAAAGACTGTCGGGAACCGTGTACGCAAAAAGTGAGAACAAATCCCTTTAAAATTCCAGTCCAAAAAGAAAGTCAACACTATCTGGTATTGCCATAGGCAAAGCAGACTACGCTCACTACCCGGAAGAGAAGTGGTGATCTAAACACGGTTATGACCACGGAGGGTTATCATGAGGAGCTAATACTGGAATATTAAATCAAATAGGTAAGAGATGTAAAGCAAGTCGTCCTTCCAACTATCTTGGGAGACGCATATCTCGACGCTGCAACACGTTCTTCTATTGTACTTTCGCTGTGTGTTGGGTAATGACAGGCAGACACCAGGACGGACACGCCGGCGGGGATTCACAGGGAGTACCAAGACATGCCAGAGGACAGACAAGTACAGAGGGTAAACAAGGTAGGCCGAAACAGACAAGGAAAAGCCAGGCGGACGTACATGACACACGCAGCAAATATACAGATGAAACAGACAGACAGACGTATGGGTTCGTGGGACAAAAATAGTGGCAGAAACACAGACGGACATGCATGCAGGAGGGAATGCAAGACTAAGAGATGAGACAAAGAGGACAAGTGTATGGGTATTCAAGATGGATTCAGGCGCGCATAGAGGTGAAGAGCCACACATGTTAGCCACATCATCCAAATGGTATAAAACACGAAGGCACAGAGGGATTCAGACAAATAAAACAGACACATAAGAGGAGAGAGACAAAGGAAGCGAGGCAGCCACACAGGAGGGAAAATGTAAAGAAGCAAGCGTACTGACTATATACAAAAAACGACTAGCACAGGAACAAAGGGTAGATAAGAAAGCACTTACGCAGGCATACAGAAAGACAGACTAAGAGAAATACAGACTTGCAACAATACAAGTAGGGAGAGAGAAGCTTGTGAGCAGGCCAGCAGGTACAAAAAACAAGGTACAGGGTCAGCAGAAGGGACATACGATGATGCAGGATGGCTCTAAAAGAAAACGTAAGTCAGCAGGCTGACACAAACGTGAAGAAAAGTTGGTACGTAAGCTCAGAGGGACCTAGTCTGAGACGAAGCGGGGGTGTCGGGCGGCGGCAGGCATGCACGTAGCCATTAAGACGAGCAGGAAAAAAAATAATGAAGCAGGCAAGTATCCAGATAAATAGGTGAGGCATGCATGACATGCAAGGAGGCAAAGTGACACGCATAGCGAAACGAGGATGGTGTTAGGAAAGGAAGGAAAGCAGAGAGAGGCATGACGGCAAGGAGGTAGAGGAAGGAGAAATGTAGGCATGGGGCAGGCAAGCTGACGTGGAGACTGGCGAAGACGCAGTGAGAGAGGCAGGGAGAGGTTGGCAAGAAGAAAGCGAGGATGGCGGCCGGGAAGAAGAGTGACTGGCAAACAGGTACAGCAGACACGAAGGGATGGAAAAAAAAAAAAAGATGTGATCAAGCAGGCAAGCAAGCATATACACAGAGGCAAGTACACAGTCACACAAAGACAAGCAGGGGGGAGAAGCAGGTGTTCAGGCAAACACATTACAAGCTGTGAAGGAGGCAGACAGACAAACAAACAAACAGACAGGGTGGCAGACTGACTGACAGACTGCTAGGTAGGCTAAAACACAGAGCTGGGAAAGTTTGGGAGGCGAACACAGACACGAGGGGACTCAGAAACAGACCTCGAGTTAGGGAGGTAAAGTCAAATATACACTAATACAGGAGAGGTAAACGAACGGACAGAAAGGCAGATAGACAGGTAAACTGAGATAGAAGCAGCGAGACAGACAGTGGGAGGCAGTCAGACAGACAATGATAGGAAACCAGACAAACAGAGGCAGGTAGGGAGTCAGACATACATAGAGGAGTCGCGTCAGACGGACGGAGAGAGGCAGTCAGACAGAGGTAGACCCGCAGTTTGAGAGTCAGGGAGGAAGGAAAATAAACAGAGAGGCTGGAAGAAGTGTAGGCTCAACAAGAAGGGAAGAAGGTAAGGAGAAGGAGAAGGAGAAGAGAAGGAAGAGGATAACATACTTTGAAGTAAGTAAGGAAGGAAGGAAGGAAGGGAAGGAGTCAGAGATACTGGGAGACTGGCTAGTAGCGAGGGAGGGAAGGTGGCAGAAAGACGGGGAGGTAATCAAAACGGGAGGGAGGAAGACTGAGGGGAGGCAGGCAGAGAGGGCAGGGAGGAGATGGGGGGGGGGGGGAGACAGACAGGGAGGGAGGGAGGGAGAAAGACAGGGAGGGAGGAAGGGAGGAGAGATGGGGTTTGGGGGTGGTGGGGGGTGAGGTGGTCCAGGAGGCAGCGGCCAGACAGGACCGGTCCTGTGTGACGCGCCATCCATCATCCCTCCTCCCCCAGCACACACTCGCCTCCCAACTTACCCTCTTCGTTCCGCTTTGCTACACCTCAAGAAATTAATACTAACTCTCACCCTAATTGAATACGACGGTAAGACGCGTCTCCGTGAATAAGAACAACACAACATAAAAAAAAAAAACCCTGTGTAATGCAACTTTACCGTGAAAACCATAATAATCGTCTGGGAAACATAATAAAGAAAGTCACATAGATTAATAAACATAATTCAATGGTCAGTTTTTAACTTGACTTTCCAAGTGTTTGATCTAGACCCCAACTGGTGTTTGGGTGCCTGTGTCGGCAGGAGACGATGAGTGCGTTACCGTCACCTGGCTGGACAATAACAATGCCAGTGGTTGACCCCGGCAGCCACGGCGGCGGCCGAGTCAACACACTAGACCCGTCCCCCGCTGGCCCCGGCCCGGCCAGTCAGCGGGCGGCCACACCACCGTCAAGGCCGCAGCCTTACATCCGGCACAAGCCGCCCGCCACGCACCCCGGCCCGCGTCACACCATGTCCCCACTATCTTCCTATCTCGCTATCTTAACACTGGTAAAAGGCCCCTCTCCCAGGCGCCACACAATCGCTAGCCCCACATCGCCTCACCCCTGAGCCACACTACCGTTATAGCCCCACACCACCTCATCCCGCCGCTACCCCAACACAACCGCTACACCCCATGACTCCTCATCCCGGCGCCACACTACAGCCACTTCCATCCCGGCGCCACACTAACACTTTCCACCACACCGCCTCAACCCGGCACCACATCACCTCATCCTGGCACCACACTGATGCAACCCCCACATCACCACAGCGCCACTCTACCCCTACCTCCACACTAACTTATCGTAATGCCACTACTCTCCGCACTACCTCACGACAGTGGTGCACTACCGCTACCCCAACACCACCTCACCCCTAACGCCACGCTACCTCACCCAGAACGCCGCACCACCTCATACCCAACGCCACACTACCATCATCCTCCACACGACCTCACCCCGACGCTACATTAGAGTTACCCCCACACTGCCTTATCTCAACGTCATACTACCACTACCCCCACACTATCTAGCCCCGACCACTACCCTTCACACTACCTTACCCTGGCGACACACTACTCTCACCCCCATCCCAGGGCCACACTACCGTTACCTCCCATCCCCCCATCATTCCTGCTGCACACTACTGCTAACCCCATCACTACCTCAACCTGACGCCACGCCAAAGCTACCCCCTCCCACACACCATCTCCCCCCAGCACCACAACACTACCGCTACCCTCACACCACCTCACCCCCGCACCACAACACCGCTACCCTCACATCTCACCCCGGCACCACAACACCGCTACCCTCACACCACCTCACCCCCGCACCACAACACCGCTACCCTCACACCACCTCACCCCCGCACCACAACACCGCTACCCTCACACCACCTCACCCCCGCACCACAACACCGCTACCGGCCCACAACGCCTCCTCTGACGTCATCAGCAGGAGAGCTGTTATTACCATTATTTCTGCCAACGCAAAATATATACACCATCTGGTTCGTGCGCACGTGCAAGAGCACACACACACACACACACACACACACACACACACACACACACACACACGAGAGCATGTATTCACACCAATACGCATGCGCGCATACTGAACACTTTACGTTCAAAACTTAAGTCATGAACCAAATTGTCGCTGAGGCTTTATTACAATACCGTCAATTACGATAAAGTTAAAGAGAAAGAGACATAAGGAAAGAGGAAAATCATTTTGATAGACGTGGAAAATATGACCTTTTGATATAAGGAAGGGTAGTGCTTGCTGGGAAAGACACGATGGGATGGAAAGCACCAAAGCTTAGCCGTGCAAGGAAAGAGAGAGATATCAAAGCTGTCTATCTTGAGTTAATGAAGGGGCCACACCGTCATCATGCGACGCAGTTACTTGTAGAGTCTTACGTGGTCTACCTACTGGCAGGGGTACATACACAGGCAGTCAGCTCTCGAGAACAAACACCAAAGTAGAAGGGAAAGTGAGCCAACCCTGCGACGCAGGGCAAATGCCAGGTCAAACTGGGAGAGTCGGTAGATCAGACTGCACTGGAACTCGACTGTCTACTACGTGGCGTTAGAACCTCCCAGAAGATAAAAGTACTACAAACAAGGACGGATCAAGCCTCGATATAATCACACCAACTATTCAGGATAAAAGAAAAAAAATCAATATGACCCCCAGTTTTTCAATGGCAGACCTGGCAATCTGTGTGATTGAAGTTTTCAAAACAATAAGTTAGATGGTACAGTGATACCAAGTACGTTCATTAAGATGAGGCTTAGATTTAAGCAAGAAACGCTTTAGAAATAATGCAAAGATGTACTCTTATGGTGGCATTACCTTGACGGTGTTCCAAGGCGTTAGTACTCCAATAAAAAAGAGTGTACTGCTGTGTACGAACACCCCTGTTCAAGACAGATGAAACTACAGTGTTAGGGAATATGTGCAAAGGAACCGAATTACTAGGATGCGACTGAAATAAGTGAGGCTATTCTCTGCAGCGCAGACGGGAGAGGTGTGTCATTCTTTACACTTGCATATTCCATGTCCTTAACTTACTCTCATATATTGTTATCCATCGGCAAGACAGGCATGGAGGACCCTGAAAAATATCATCCCTAACGCCATTCCCAGCAGTTCAGCTCATCTCTATCGCGTCAATACCGGCCCTTTCTTGAACTCTACAATTTCACCCACCTTGAATGATGATGTTAGTACAAAACTGTATTATACTGGCGAGGGTATTAGCATCATCACTGGTTTCTCGTCTAGTTTGTCCCGAAGGTCCACAAGTTCCCTCCTACCATCTTTTTGGACAATGCAACGGTTGGCGATTTTCTTTCTTTTTTCTTTATCGCTACACATAAGGTCTTTCACATCATTCACTCTGTGTGATGACGGTGTCTTGTGTCCGTATCCGGTATTCTGACCTGCTTTTCATTTCCTCACTCCACCTATAACACAGAGATGGGAACTTAAATCCCAAGAAGAGCATGTTGTTTTTTCGTGGCCCAAAGGACGGACCAGATCTATGTTAGTTTGCAGCGTCTCAGTCTCATTGGCGGGTTTCTGTTCCTTGGCTGGAACTGAGGTTTTTACCGTGGAAACACAGGAAATGGCCCAATACACAACCATGTGTTATGATCTATGCCAAAATACTGTACAATCATCTCCCTATTTCACTGGTTGTTCCCATCTTACACATTTTGAGCACCATGACGCCGCGTTCACACTTGATGACAGGCTTTTGAAAAGTCGGTGTTTGTCACTTCAGCATTCTGTTCGCCCTCAGGGGCCTCTTAGAATTTGTGGTCAGGCAGATGAAAGACCGTATCATCCTGGGTTATGCAAATTATACGGTTCCATAAAGGTGGTCAGATGACATTTCACAATTCTCAAAAATCTCTATAATCTACAACGTCGTTGCTAATGGTCGGTAGTATTTTGAGAATCGATTTGCTCTCCCTCACAATATCGGAGGACGACGCTAGAGCCCAGACTCTTATGCCCAGGGGATATCTAGCGCTTGTTGGATGATGGGTTTCTTTTTTTTGCATTTCTTTATAACGACAGAGTTCCAGGAGTCTGGCTCTGGATCAGAGAGCATGGGGGGATGTTCCCAATGGCTCTCTCTCGAAGTCCTGTGGTGCTGTGGTGACATGTGCTCTGTGTAACGTAGGGGAAGTAACGATCTCTTAGCCACGTCCCAGATGCTTGCAGCCAGCTCATATAACGACTCATAACTACACTGGGTAGTATGATATAAAGTACCTAAATCCTATCCATAGCATCATCATTTTACTCTGCAAGCAAGTTCAAAATTTGTTCCCTTGATTTGATTTGTGTCGGTAACTCCGGCAGATCTATCGTGCACCCCATGCTCATCCAGCGAGCGGCAGCGCAAAAGGATTACAGCGGTCACAGAAGGTCTTACTCAGACATAAGACGTTACAATTCATAACAGGTATTTCAGTACATACATTACATAGTTTTATATGTTAAGTTTTACCGACTACATGCAAAAAGTGGATACAAACTTAAAATTTCAGGTATCTTGTTATTAACAATAAGGTGTTGTGACATTTCTTGCTGGGTTTATTAAGATCTATCCCTAAAATGCTCTAATTTTTCACCTTCTAAGACATAGTGTTCTAGTTCATGTCCATATCTTTGACCACAGACTTTACAATTCACATGGTTAACATCTTCGGTTAGGCCAAAGCGCCAGTAGTACCTATAGCCTAGCCTTAGTTTGGTAGTTACAACATCATGTAATCTGCTGATCTTATTACTTTCTCCATATTCATGTTTGACTTCACACATTTCACTCTTTGCCGCCATGAAAAACCAAATTCTCTAAGTCAATCTCTTTCTAACTGCAATCCCCCATAATCATACATCACTGTCTCTGACAACTGCGTGTTCTACTGCTACAAGTTCCTACATTGTTATCACTTCATACCGTGTTTAGAATTCTTTGGAGGATGATATAACATCACCACCACAATGCAACTTTTCTTTATAGTTACTCTTCCCGTTACGCATTGTCTGACCGGGTCATCTTCCTTCAACTCCTCCAATCTTACGGTTATCTCTTATCAAGACGGGGGGATATCCTCCACCTCCTTCGCCTTCTCTATCCCTCCTGCCATCTACTTCTCGGAGTAGATCAGGCGAGATCTTATCTCTTTAGTCAGCTTTGCATGACAACGAACAAGTTGCCCCACAATGTCGAACTAAAAAAAACAGGAATATCATACAAGAGGGTTCCCACGCCACCATATTACTTAAAGAAGGATGAACCTCATTCATTCCACAAACACTGTGCACTGGTATCTTACTGAAATTACATATATATATATATATATATATATATATATATATATATATATATATATATATATATATATATATATATATATATATATATAATACGAAGAAACTTTTATTTTCTACGTTACTTTCAATAGTCTTGAGCACTGTGAGCTCAGAGTGGTCGGTGACACCAGCCCACCACACTGTGCGGTTCATCTCGAACACCGCAGTTGCCGCTACATCCACCTCCCACACCCGTCAGAGGAGTGGTGGAAGTGGAGGTAGCACCCTGGACGAGGCCCCCTTCCCCCAGCTCACAGGGTGCCAATTAACTCCCTTCCCTCCTGATGCTGAGGACAATCGACCATTCAAATCCCGGCAGGGAAAAAAGATGACCTCTGACCATGAAGCGGAGACCACACACAATCCAGCCATCATCGAACTCTCTCTCCCGCTGAAATTCGTTTTACGATCACTTATCCTCAGGTGAGGCAGACTTCAAAAAAAAAAAAAAAAATGTTTTACAGTTACTAAGCTGAAAGGCCAACGATAAGCTGATATTTAAAAAAAAAAATCATATGTAATAGAACATATGTCAGTCATGAAATTATCTTTTTTGTAAGTATACTGATACATATATATCTTTTGTACACACTTGCTTTTCCCACCTTAGTTACAGAGAACAACAACATTGATAATAATAATAATAATAATCATTAGTTACAGAGAACAACAACATTGATAATAATAATAATAATAATAATAATAATAATAATAATAATATACCTTGTTATAATGCAACTCTTACTTATTGCTGCTACAACTACTACTACTACTACTACTAATAATAATAATAATAATAATAATATCTACAAATCAGAAAACAAATGAACTAAAAACTACTTCCACTGGCAGCCTACAAGGGATAACATCCGACCTACAACATACAACATCCGACCTACGACCAGCAATTAATCAACAACGTATGAGACAGCAGGTGACGTACAGAGAGCTACTGTCGCGCCACAAGAGACGCTTGGCGCCTCAGCGCAGATCTCTCTCGCTTTCCACAATGCCAAAATTTCGACCCACACACGGAGGCAGTCACAGAGCCCAGGCCATGAAGGAAGCTAAGAGAAAATACCTGCTAAAGCGATCAGGAATGAAGGATGGAAGAACAGGATGTGTTTCAGATTCTGTAAGACGTAAACCTTCCTTACAACTGCTGAGGAGGTCATAATGACGTGATGGCTTCCGAGACCCACAACATACAACTCCAGTTCCACAACAGATACCTGACGACGACCCTCCTCTGACGACGACCTTCCTCTGACGACGACTTTCCTCTGACGACGATCTTCCTCTGACCACGACCCTCCTCTGACGACGACCTTCCTCTGACGACGACCTTCCTCTGACGACGACCCTTCTCTGACGACGACCTTCCTCAGACGACGACCTTCCTCTAACGACGACCCTCCTCTGACGACGACCTTCCTCTGACGACGACCCTCCTCTGACGACGACCTTCCTCTGACGACGACCTTCCTCTGACGACGATCCTCCTCTGATGACGACCTTCCTCTGACGACGACCTTCCTCTGACGACGACCTTCCTCTGACGACGACCCTCCTTTAACGACAACCCTCCTCTGAGACGACCTACCTCTGACGACGACCTTCCTCTGACGACGACCTTCCTCTGACGACGACATTCCTCTGACGACAAAGAACAACCTACGGCAGACACCTCACGACCCACATGGGACGTACAACGACCCGTGATACAAAATCTGAACATCCAACCCGCGACAATGGGTTCACAAGACAAGATAAAAACCTGCACGTTTGAGGACGACCCATTGTAGGGCACTAACGACTTTATAAGATAAATGACCAGCCGGAACAGCCAAATTATGATCTCCATATTAAAAAAAAGATAAAAAACAAAATCACAACGGCTAACTCGTACGACAACAGGTGACCCATAAAGGTTAAGCAACGACCTCTATAAGTAACGACAAGCAACATACGACAGACGACCCACGGAAACAACAAACAAAACAACAAACGAAAGATTGCAACGCACAGCTGAGAACCCACAACAGGTAAATCACTCCTACAACAGAGAACTGACATCCATAACGGATGGCTAATGACACAGAAAACAAATGACTCCAACAGACAGCTCCCAACCATTAACAGATTACTGTTGACGGTGGACAACCAGTACACGTGTCAAAAGACACTCCATCCATTACAGGTATGCTTTGACGACACCTAACTGCCAAGTGATGACTAAAAAGAGAATGGAAACTGACCCATCCCAACAGATGGCTATTCATCATGAACAAATTACTGATAACCTCCACCAGGTAAATGGTAAAGTAGGAAGAAATAAAAGAACTAATTCACGAGTGAGGTCCACTCCCGCCGCTTCCGAGATACACCATGAAACATTTAGATCCGGCCACTTTCGAGCGAGATGGGAACACTTACACACGAGAAACAAAAAAGCAATAATAATAAAAAAAAAAAAGAGTAAGTCAAAATTAACAGAAAGGGCGAAGTGACACAGACAAGCTACACGGAGTCTTAAGATGGCGTTGAGGGAGCTGAGGATGAGCATGAGAGCTCTTCAGCTCTGAGACGGCGCAACACAAACCCTGAGGAACCTTATCTGAACCCCGTACCATCACTCTGACCGAAGAGCAATCAATGGTGTACACGGAAAAATCTCGGCTTCTCTAAGACTGCACTAAAAATCGATCCCTAATGTCCTGCCCGAGTGAAACTGGCGATAAAATACAGGAAAAGTTTTCCTTGTAAAAGATAAGATCAAAAGACGTTTCTCTCCCAGCGGGGTGTCCTTCACGACCCCCCAGGGTCTTCTTCATTCGCGCCAACCTGATGGTAATGTGTGGGTCTATATGATGCTTGATGATGAGAGAGGCTGCACAACGGATACCACCTCACAACTTTTCTTGAACACCAAATATAACCATATTCATATGACAGATGTACGGCTGTACAATCATCCCCAACAGCTGTATGGCGGTCAAGTACCGGCTGAAATTAAACACACCGGTTTGCTGAAATATACTGAAACAACACATGCAAAGACTGACATAACAAAAACGCCCGCCCAGAGCAGGTGTGTTTGTGTGTGTGGTTGCATGTACTCGCGAAGGCACCACTCGGTCAAGATACCTGACATATACACTGAGTCATTCCCTAGCAGTCCAGCCGACAAGGGACATTCTACCCACCAAGACGATGTTTCACGACAAAAATGAAGCATATGCGATGAGTTCCTGTCCTTCCCCATGAAATCCTTCACCTAAACAAGAGTTCCCCATTCCATAGGTTTGAGCATACACTCCCCCGACATAACACTGCACGTCAAAAGAGCATGACAACTGGTCCTGGAGTTCTAAAAACCTCAAGGATTTTATTTCTTCCCGTGTAACCCTGTTTTCTATAGTGTGCCTCAACGGGGCAGGACACTGGCGTGACTCCAGACACTTCGCCCACAAGAAATTCCCTGTGCATGTCAACTTAATGTTCCATGAATATGTGGGTCAATCTTCACTGCTGGGTTAGTGGGGAACATCATAGTTATTCCCTCTTTAACCACGAGTCTGGTGGTGTGACCTCGGGGTGGGGCTTACTACGAGATAGAGGAAAATCAGTTCTTGTAAATTTGACGGTACTTCAAGTGTTAACATGACGCTCAGCATTATAGAAGACTGTAATCGACCCAACATTTCCCACATAAACTTAACCGTGTGATCCTCGGGAAGGGGAAAGTGGGGCCTCCGTGGCTGTAGAGGCTCTGAGGAGACGAGGAGACATGAATAAATTCTTGGTGACTTGAGACAGAATCGGTCTCGCTGTTCTTGAGAAACCTCGATTTCCTGACCACTTTTGTTTACCTGTTAGATATGGTTGTGTTTCTTGATGTTTTTACTTTTTTACTTTCGCTAATACTGACGGTGGTCTAGGAGGGCCTTTTATCCATTTGGAATGCAGACGCAGAGGCCAGGGAATCGACCTTACGGCAAAACTTCATGAAAACAAGACAATTTTACCAGCCTTGAAGAAAGACGTTAGCACACAGCAGTCCATTAGTTTACAGACTAAGAATGACTTGAAAAGGGTCATCACTGGTCTCGCTTCTCTTGAAGGTTCGCAGAACCCTGGTCACTGCCTTCTTTCATGAGAGAAGCGATTGCTTCGCTGTGCTAGCTGTAGGTACGGTCAGCTGACGTAATTACTCCTAATGCGAGGGAGGTGAGGGAGCAGCAGGTCTGGTGCGGGAATGAACCGTCTATAAGGGGGTTCGTTTTACAACACTTGCGCCGTTTAAGACAAGACTGGATTCACCCACCAGAACCTTAGCTTTAATACTGTCCTGAGACCGCCGTGTTCCAATACTTCAATAATGACGAAGTAATACACACCAGTGTTGATGGCGGAGAGCATGATGACTGATGGTCCAGCTTACGCCACACCGTCGTTCACTTGGTCGACCTTTCCAAGCATTCTTCTGGCGTTCTTGCCATTAAGGAAAGATTCCATACGAACTGGAGACCGTTCAGTGTTCATCCATTCCCATATGAGTAAAAATGAGCTTTAACAGATGCTGATAAGGCTATCAATAACACTTGCGCTCAATAGATATTCTTATCTTCAGTTGTCGTGAAAATGGAAAGATGTGAAAACCACTGTCTGGAACTTCAGACATCTGGAACTATGACTAACGTCCAGTCACTTGCGAGTATGATGGATTGCTCTGCCCATCTATCCCGCTAAGCGGAAAAAAAGAAAAGGTTTTGGTTATGCTCGAGTTGCACAGCTAAGTGCTACCTGTGGTGGTGGTGATGGTGGCCGTGGTGATTACTGATGGTGAAGGTCATAAGCAGGTTGCTACCATGAGTGGGAGTGATGTGTGTGTGTGTGTGTGTGTGTGTGTGTGTGTGTGTGTGTGTGTGTGTGTGTGTGTGTGTGTGTGTGTGTGTGTGTGATTGGTGGCAGTGATGCCTGCAAGGTGCCAACATCAGGAAATGGGCCGGGCTTACCTAGCCACTGTCCTCTAGCTTATCTCTCATCTACAGGCGTCCGGCGATGAGTGGAACATATCAAAACAACAAAAACCATTCAGAGAACTATCGTCTCACGTGGTACCTACAATATCATTTACCAAGGGACGTACACAGGTGTCCACCACAGCGCACACCTGTTGCTATAATCGATCTCTCCTGGCACTAAACACACACACACACACACACACACACACACACACACACACACACACACACACACACACACACACACTGGTGTGCTGTCACTGGTTCATATCATTTCTCATTCAGGAGTCACGTAACGTTAAACATAAGGCTTTTAACATGAACCAAATTTCTGTTGATAATTATGATGACATGGCTTTGTGGAGAGAGACCTTGGAAGGTTCCACAGCCACAAGTTAACATGAGGGTATGCGACACCGTGGCAGACACTTTATCTTACAGTGACAATCAAAAGTGCACAACTAAACATCAGATGAAACTTATGTCCAAAGGCATCATAAAATGGCATTCCTCCAAGTATCTACGTTTATAGATACACAACTCTTGTGTAAACAGTGAAAAGCAGGAGTTACTCTACCTCCCACGTCACCAGACACATCGTCTTGAAACACAGAAGGATTACACTGTACGTTCAAAATCCCCACAGAAAATCACAGTATACTTTCCAGCCAGCCTCATGCACCACGCCACCCTAGCCAACAGCCCTGGCCCACCAAACGTTTACTTCCTGATGACGATTTTGGAGATTCGACGTCTCCACCTCCACGAGGACCTCGTCATGGGAACCACGTTGCACCCTCGCTCCTCTGGTCAATCAGATTCCCTCCCTCAAGCCTCGGTCCGCAGACCTACGTCCGTGCTCACTATAGCCTGGCTGACTACGTGCACTCTGTTGAGGTGTACACTCCGGTCTTTAGATTATTTTCACTGGCTGGTTTCGTAATGTTCTCAACAACGGTCGGTACAGCGGTGAACAGTGGTTATGTCAAGGATGTTTTCACACTAACCTATAATTGTTAGGCCTTTCACTTCCGCTTCGGTTCATCTATCTATCTATTTACTTTTTGTTACACAATCCTCCATGTCTATCCTCCCAATATAACATTCACGTGAAGACTACAATCATCAGGATCATCTTCGTGTACAATACCTCCCTGAACGTCTTCTACTTTTTCTTGAACTGAGCAAAATTTCGCTATAGATGACAAACTTAGTTTCCGCCAGTGATCACGTCATTGGCCAACTCAACGGTGTGGTCAATGTATTTCCAGATACTCCCATTTTCATTGATTCCTTCCCCATTATCTCCGTCAAATCGATTCCAAGTGAGTAACAATCCATCTTCTACAACCTTCCCACTCAACAGTGACACGTTTTCCGAAAATACATCACCCTACCAGCCAGAGATTTCTATCTTGCTATGAAAACGAAGAATCTTTTGTTACGGTGTGTGTGTGTGTGTGTGTGTGTGTGTGTGTGTGTGTGTGTGTGTGTGTGTGTGTGTGTGTGTGTGTGTTGCCCTCGTGCGTCTTAGAACTTCCTCGGCGTGTCTACTACTGACACAGAGGACCGCCTTTAATATAAGAAGGAACAGAGAGAGGGGCCAAGTGAGAATTTTCCCTCAGCCTCAGTCCTCTGTTCTTAACGCTACCGCGATAGTGGGGGAAATTGCAAATATATATATATATATATATATATATATATATATATATATATATATATATATATATATATATATATATATATATATATATATATTTTCTTTTTTTTTTGCTTTGTCGCTGTCTAGATAGATAGATAGATAGATAGATATTTGATCTCACTAGTCTGTGATGATAGTTATGAAGGTGAAATCGCAATTCAGTAGTAGTTCAGATAATTCTATTCAACATGTAATTTTTCTTTACATGCGGCACAACATGTTTCACGGCGATAGTCCGCCTCATCAGGTGCAACCAATTCATAAAGTTTTTGAAACCCTAACACCAGGTGAAGATTTGTAGGGGTTTTCAGAAAAGAGGAGAGTATGTTGGGGTGAAGAGAGTGGTGAGAGTATGTGAGCTTGGGAAGGAGACTTGTGTGAGGAAGTACCAGGAGAGACTGAGTACAGAATGGAAAAAAGGTGAGAACAAAGGAGGTAAGGGGAGTGGGGGAGGAACGGGATGTATTTAGGGAAGCAGTGATGGCTTGCGCAAAAGATGCTTGTGGCATGAGAAGCGTGGGAGGTGGGTTGATTAGAAAGGGTAGTGAGTGGTGGGATGAAGAAGTAAGATTATTAGTGAAAGAGAAGAGAGAGGCATTTGGACGATTTTTGCAGGGAAAAATGCAAATGAGTGGGAGATGTATAAAAGAAAGAGGCAGGAGGTCAAGAGAAAGGCGCAAGAGGTGAAAAAGAGGGCAAATGAGAGTTGGGGTGAGAGAGTATCATTAAATTTTGGGGAGAATAAAAAGATGTTTTGGAAGGAGGTAAATAAAGTGCGTAAGACAAGGGAGCAAATGGGAACTTCAGTGAAGGGGGCTAATGGGGAGGTGATAACAAGTAGTGGTGATGTGAGAAGGAGATGGAGTGAGTATTTTGGAGGTTTGTTGAATGTGTTTGATGATAAGAGTGGCAGACATAGGGTGTTTTGGTCGAGGTGGTGTGCAAAGTGAGAGGGTTAGGGAAAATGATTTGGTAAACAGAGAAGAGGTAGTAAAAGCTTTGCGGAAGATGAAAGCCGGCAAGGCAGCAGGTTTGGATGGTATTGGAGTGGAATTTATTAAAAAAGGGGGTGACTGTATTGTTGACTGGTTGGTAGGGTTATTTAATGTATGTATGATTCATGGTGAGGTGCCTGAGGATTGGCGGAATGCTTGCATAGGGCCACTGTACAAAGGCAAAGGGGATAAGAGTGAGTGCTCAAATTACAGAGGTATAAGTTTGTTGAGTATTCCTGGTAAATTATATGGGAGGGTATTGATTGAGAGGGTGAAGGCATGTACAGAGCATCAGATTGGGGAAGAGTAGTGTGGTTTCAGAAGTGGTAGAGGATGTGTGGATCAGGTGTTTGTTTTGAAGAATGTATGTGAGAAATACTTAGAAAAGCAAATGGATTTGTATGTAGCATTTATGGATCTGGAGAAGGCATATGATAGAGTTGATAGAGATGCTCTGTGGAATGTATTAAGAATATATGGTGTGGGAGGCAAGTTGTTAGAAGCAGTGAAAAGTTTTTATCGAGGATGTAAGGCATGTGTACGTGTAGGAAGAGAGGAAAGTGATTGGTTATCAGTGAATGTAGGTTTGCGGCAGGGGTGTGTGATGTCTCCACGGTTGTTTAATTTGTTTGTGGATGAGGTTGTTAGGGAGGTGAATGCAAGAGTTTTGGAAAGAGGGGCAAGTATGCAGTCTGTTGTGGATGAGAGAGCTTGGAAAGTGAGTCAGTTGTTGTTCGCTGATGATACAGCGCTGGTGGCTGATTCATGTGAGAAACTGAAGAAGCTGGTGACTGAGTTTGGTAAGGTGTGTGAAAGAAGAAAGTTAAGAGTAAATGTGAATAAGAGCAAGGTTATTAGGTACAGTAGGGTTGAGGGTCAAGTCAATTGGGAGGTAAGTTTGAATGGAGAAAAACTGGAGGAAGTAAAGTGTTTTAGATATCTGGCAGTGGATCTGGCAGCGGATGGAACCATGGAAGCGGAAGTGAATCATAGGGTGGGGGAGGGGGCGAAAATTCTGGGAGCCTTGAAGAATGTTTGGAAGTCGAGAACATTATCTCGGAAAGCAAAAATGAGTATGTTTGAAGGAATAGTGGTTCCAACAATGTTGTATGGTTGCGAGGCGTGGGCCATAGCCCTCCTGCGCACAACTCTGTCCATAGATAGAGTTGTGCGCAGGAGGGTGGATGTGCTGGAAATGGGATGTTTGAGGACAATATGTGGTGTGAGGTGGTTTGATCGAGTAAGTAACGTAAGGGTAAGAGAGATGTGTGGAAATAAAAAGAGTGTGGTTGAGAGAGCAGAAGAGGGTGTTTTGAAATGGTTTGGTCGCATGGAGAGAATGAGTGAGGAAAGATTGACCAAGAGGATATATGAGTCAGAGGTGGAGGGAACGAGGAGAAGTGGAAGACCAAATTGGAGGTGGATAGATGGAGTGAAAAAGATTTTGAGTGATAGGGGCCTGGACATGCAGGAGGGTGAAAGGCATGCAAGGAATAGAGTGAATTGGAACGATGTGGTATACCGGGGTCGACGTGCTGTCACTGGATTGAATCAGGGCATGTGAAGCGTCTGGGGTAAACCATGGAAAGTTGTGTGGGGCCTGGATGTGGAAAGGGAGCTGTGGTTTCGGTGCATTATTACATGACAGCTAGAGACTGAGTGTGAACGAATGGGGCCTTTGTTGTCTTTTCCTAGCGCTACCTCGCTCACATGAGGGGGGAGGAGGTTGTTATTCCATGTGTGGTGGGGTGGCGATGGGAATAAATAAAGGCAGACATTATGAATTATGCACATGTGTATATATGTATATGTCTGTGTGTGTATATATATGTGTACATTGAGATGTATAGGTATGTATATTTGCGTGTGTGGACATGTATGTATATACATGTGTATGTGGGTGGGTTGGGTCTTTCATTCGTCTGTTTCCTTGCGCTACCTCGCTAACGCGGGAGACAGCGACAAAGCAAAATAAAATAAAATGAATATATATATATATATATATATATATATATATATATATATATATATATATATATATATATATATATATACTGAAAGTCCTTTAAGAAGATAGGTCTCCCAAATGAAATATTCATGAAGTATCCACTCTCACAACTACCGTATCTACAACAGCACATAGTGAAAGGCTTCAGAGACTACCCTTCACAGTCTTCGTCATACAGTGCAGGCAGGGATGAACGTCGCACACCCTTCGGCGGACACCAATACGTCCCAGGAACCATTGGTCATTATGACATCAAGGACAAACGTTGATATACAGGTATCCCTGCTGTATAGCGAGGAGGCATGGGTGGGAGGACACGCATACCACGACATATGATGTATATGACTCTGTACTCTGTACAGTAACCCAGAAACTGGGCACACAATGCCGGGGCAAACTGCTCTTACCGGGACACGGTGCGAATAATAATGAGCAACACACAATACACGTCACAAGGTATCATGAGTACAAGCTTTAAGTGGCCACTCACACTTCCAGTGGGGAAAAATGAAAAGAGATGGTTTAAGTAAGATTCTGTGAGGCACGAAGGATCAGAAGCAAAGGTAATGGGAGATGGAAGGTATGAATGGAGAAGCGTGAAGCAGACTGGGCTTCGTATGAGGATGTGGCCCGTACTGAGAGAAGTGTCAGCAGGGAAAAAGGGGAATTCACTTCAGACATTCCCACTACAGCTTGCAATGTTGATGCTCTCACGTCTGACTGTGCGGCAGAGGAGCACGGTATGGAAAACTTTTACCTGGGGCCGGAACGAACTGGCTCCCCACACATCACGGGCCAAGGAGAAGCGCACTGAGGCAGGGTCTATCCTCGATCTAAGACGAACAAGGCTGGTCATATTCCCTTATCTGATAATAAGCCCAATTAACGAAAAAAAAAGAAGAAAAGTCATCATTCATCAATCGATAACGAGAGGTTAAAGTAAGGCAATCAAATGGAAGCGGTTACGTTTCTGGAGCCCCTGACTCTCCTCCCATCACTTACGTAGGTCAGGTCAGGTGGGATGAGGAAAGCAGGGCCTCAATAAACTCCCCGAGGAGGAGGAGGAGGAGGAGGAGGAGGAGGAGTCAGGGCAGAGGCTGATGGTCGGCCCCTTGCAGGAGGTGGGTCCGCGCACCCAGCACCAACACCACCACCACCAACGCATGACACAGCACAACACAACAGAGATTGGAAAGATACGAGTACCACAATCACAACCACAACATGGCAGAACCACAAACAGCATCAATAATACGCTCAGACATCGTGTTATCCCATTCTAGGCAATATGCGGGAGCGAATTCCAGAGTGTATAACGTATTACGAAGCGGATCTGGCCATTACAAGTGTACATTGCTGCTACCACTAGGACTGCATGCCTCAACAGAAGAGGGTACTGACCGTCTGTACTACCCCAGCAGTGCTGGTATGTTGTGTGAGAAGGACGTCTGATGTAGGAAGATACGTCACTATTTGTCTTAAGGCTTTACAACCTCATTTTTGTTTTTCACAGAGGAGACACGGGCAAATGAATGCCCTACCCAAGACCATCTCATTATATATATATATATATATATATATATATATATATATATATATATATATATATATATATATATATATCTTTTCTTTCTTTCTTTTAAACTATTCGCCATTTCCCGCGTTAGCGAGGTAGCGTTAAGAACAGAAGACTGGGCCTTTTTTGGAATATCCTCACCTGGCCCCTCTGTTCCCTCTTTTGGAAAATTGAAAAAAAAAAAAAAAAAACGAGAGGGGAGGATTTCCAGCCCCCCGCTCCCTCCCCTTTTAGTCGCCTTCTACGACACGCAGGGAATACGTGGGAAGTAAAGTGTTTTAGATATCTGGGAGTGGATCTGGCAGCGGATGGAACCATGGAAGCGGAAGTGGATCATAGGGTGGGGGAGGGGGCGAAAATCCTGGGAGCCTTGAAGAATGTGTGGAAGTCGAGAACATTATCTCGGAAAGCAAAAATGGGTATGTTTGAAGGAATAGTGGTTCCAACAATGTTGTATGGCTGCGAGGCGTGGGCTATAGATAGAGTTGTGCGCAGGAGGATGGATGTGCTGGAAATGAGATGTTTGAGGACAATGTGTGGTGTGAGGTGGTTTGATCGAGTGAGTAACGTAAGGGTAAGAGAGATGTGTGGAAATAAAAAAAGCGTGGTTGAGAGAGCAGAAGAGGGTGTTTTGAAATGGTTTGGGCACATGGAGAGAATGAGTGAGGAAAGATTGACCAAGAGGATATATGTGTCGGAGGTGGAGGGAACGAGGAGAAGTGGGAGACCAAATTGGAGGTGGAAAGATGGAGTGAAAAAGATTTTGTGTGATCGGGGCCTGAACATGCAGGATGGTGAAAGGAGGGCAAGGAATAGAGTGAATTGGATCGATGTGGTATACCGGGGTTGACGTGCTGTCAGTGGGTTGAATCAGGGCATGTGAAGCGTCTGGGGTAAACCATGGAAAGCTGTGTAGGTATGTATATTTGCGTGTGTGGACGTATGTATATACATGTGTATGGGGGTGGGTTGGGCCATTTCTTTCGTCTGTTTCCTTGCGCTACCTCGCAAACGCGGGAGACAGCGACAAAGTATAATAAAAAAAAATAATATATATATATATATATATATATATATATATATATATATATATATATATATATATATATATATATATATATATATCCTAGCCAAAACCAGGTATCCATTTTATCGACCAGTCCCCAAGGGAGGATGAACAGCGGGATTAACTGTGGACCGGTTGTCGCAACCAGGATTCGAAAACCTAAGCGGATTCCATCTGTGGCCGGCATGTGAATGCGTAACGTGAGGTCAAGAACGCTAATCACTAAACCACAGAGGTCCACAAAGTTAAATTCAATAGAAAAAGAATAATTTATATTACAACTGCTGTGGAACATGTCAGCAAGACGCTTTCAATATATATTTGTTCTTTCTGTAAAGAGCGACTCCCATATGCAGACCAGCTCTGAACCTCCACAGAGCAAGTGACGATACACAAACGTGACATCACGGAAATGCTTGACACAATATTCCAACGGCTAGCGACCTGCCACATCCACGCTCCTTCCCTCCCTAACACTGAAATGCCGAAATGGAGTTAGTGAGAAGACGTGTACGCACGCAAGCCGATGGCGAGCAAAGACCAGGCTATCTTGATCTACCTCCTAGCTTCACACCCACGACAAAAACTCTGCTGCAACAGAGAAAATGAGATTGTAATTACGGATCATGGTGGTCCTCGCTAGATAACAAACGCATAAAACCGGACAAAAAGTACGCGTCTCTCAGGGTCACATTATGCACGAAACATGGACCTTGCGGAATGCCCCCCCTAACAACAATAAATGGTTCACATCTGACTTACGAGAATGCTGTCAAGTTGTCGTGAGGGAACATCTTACTTCTGTCTTGCTTAATTATGGGGTGAGGAAAGGTTAACGCCCTCGTTCCCACACTTTTCAGAACAGGTTCTGCACTGCGTGTTGGACTGGATGGCAAATCGTGGACCGAGTGTGTGGATCATCAGTTGGCAAGTGCATTGTGAGAGATCTGAGACTCTGCTGATGATGCGAAGACGTTCGTCACAAGATCTATCAACATTCTGGGAGGGTTTGGGTGACACGGCCAAGGCTGCCGGACATTCGTTGTCTTCGCCGAACACCGAAATGCAGTCATCCGTTTACGAGTTGGATGGCCGAGGCAATCTACCCCGGTATGTGGTAAAGATATTTGCTTTACGATTTACATACCTGGGCTGTGTGGACCACAGTAACGGCCGGTGTGAACCCCGACAGCAGACGTCCGGGTGTGTCTTCGAGTGTCACGAACTCGCTCAGCCAGATCATACGGCGTTTCTGGTATTCACGCAGAAGGAAAAGGGGGGGGGGGGGGTGTCCTCATGAGGGTGGCGTTGGCTCGCTCCCTGTACGTCCGTGAGAAACCTGAAAGTTAAGGACCTTCCAGGGGAAGTGTTCTCATGACGGCGGTGCTGTACGTCAGTGAGGAACCTGAATGCTAAATAACACCTTGAGGAGACTGATCTTCACCGCCAAGTGTCCACACACACAACCATGAAGTGTCAGGACGAGAAACGCTCGACTCCTGCCAAAGACGACTGACTGCCGCCCCAAGTTATATAAGCTTTGTTACCTGCCTGTCGCCCGAAGCCTCGACAGAGGGTTAAGGTCACGCGTTCTGTTTCCGAAACAACCGGATCATATATCAGAACTCTGGTCATAGTACGTATTCCAGTGCGGTGGCCTAACACATCCAGCCAGGCTACATGACGCGTCCACCTGATAGGTTTCACGAAGGGACGAAGGAGAGCGGAGAGACAAGCTTCGTCGGAAATTGCTGCCATACCCGACTGCCAGAGAGGTCTTCACCTCTCGGACACGGCGGTACAACAAAGGTCTCATCACCATACCCAGGGGTCGAACACGAATGGGATCGTGGCGACGGGTCGTGCTCAATGGTAGTGTATATCAGTCATTCTTTCCGTGATGCCAGTCCGTAATCAACTTTTGAAGGGGGGGTTAGGAAATCTCCCCTCTAGTTTTTACTTTTCCAAGAGAAGGAACAGAGAAGGGGGTCAAGTGAGGATTTTCCCTGTAAGGCTCAGTCGTCTGTTCTTGATGCTACCTTGCTAACACGGGAAATGGCGAATATGTATGAAAAATAGATATATTTCATACATATTCGCCATTTCCCGCGTTAACGAGGCATTCTCAAGAACAAAAGACTGAGCGTTAGGGGGAAAATCCTCACTTGGCCCCCTTCTCTGTTCCTTCTTTTGGAAAAGTAAAAACTGGAGGGGAGGATATCCAGCCCCCGGCTCCTTTCCTTTTTAGTCGCCGTCTACAACACGCAGGGAATACGTGGGAAGTATTCTTTCTAACCATCCCAAATATATATATATACAAAACGCATTCTCTCTCACAGGAGAATCTATTTCTGAAGCAGAGACGCCACAAGTGCAATATCTCACAAGATAAATCAGAGAGGACTGATCGAAGACCAGCCAATCAAAGCACTGGAACGGGACACAGCACAGCACAGCACAGTACACACAGTACTATACCACTTCTGACCAAAGGAGGAGACACACATCATTCAACCCAGTCTGACAGTAACGTCTGGGGTCCAGGATTTCAATACGCTGCCGAGGGATGCAAGATCATCAACGTAAAGACACCAAGTACATCCACGAGGACACATGAAAAGTCGTTCTTCGGTGTTCATATCGAGCCTACACGCAGCAGCTGCGCTTACATGAGGACTGTGGTTAGGAAAAGCCTTGAGGGGTCTAAGTTTCAGCCAGACAGCTCGGCTGAGTGACGAGCTAACGAGAGTGAGGCCAGCGGCCAAAAAGGAGTTGAACGGCATTGTAATCTGAAGGTCAAGATCTCCTACAGGTAAACAGTTTTCCTTCGTTGGTAAGAGAGACATCTTAGGACACGTGTAAGAGAGGCATCTTAGGACACGTGTAAGAGAGGCATCTTAGGACACGTGTAAGAGAGGCATCTTAGGACACGTGTAAGAGAGGCATCTTAGGACACGTGTAAGAAAGGCATCTTAGGACACGTGTAAGCTACAGAAGGAAAAAGAAAATATACATATATTTCACGTTGCTTTCTAGGGTCCTTACAGGATGGCCTCTCCGACTGGGCAAAGCTGTTACGTTCCACCTGTTCATGTTATCATTTACATATGTACCACATCTTAGTGAAATCGGAAAAAAGTTCTATTTACAACACCCGTTTTACGTTCTCCAATTTACAACACAAACAATCCCGTCCCAAAATGTAAAACACATCAAAAGATGTCTGTAAGTCTTACTCAAAATCATCACGTTGTCTCACGTTAAGGAAAATATTAGTGAACCACAAATTGAACGCAATGAAAATGTAAACGACCTCATCAAAAGAGCGGGTCTAGAACTTCTGAGATGATTTACAATTTAGAATGTGACCAAAAAGCTAATACCCTGCCACACGATGATTATCGAGCAATAGCTTAAAATTACGTGTCAACATCAATACCTTGGGTAAAAGTATGCCGAACTAACACGACTTAATAATAAGCCGAAGCTTAATCCCGATCTCCGCAATGTAACCAAATTATCTTCCAAAGTGAAGTTATATTAGTGTTGACAAAGCAGAGGGCAAATAGGTTCACCTGTTCGAGGCGTGATTCCACGACACTCCCTCTCTCCTCCTCCTGTGTTATCACAGGAATCCACAACCGGCAACACCAACACTATCTTGGCAGATGCAACGCATTTCCCCGAAATAACATACGTGCAGATGACACGCCACGCAGAAGGGAGGGAGTGACGACGAGCATAAGGGATGAGGATGCTGAGAGAGCGCGCGCACTCCGGCTCTGGTCGTCGTCACGGTGTATCATCAGCGGCGCCAAAATGCTTCCCCCGGAATCAGAGGATGAGACGGGCGCCCGTCCTGCAGGGCGCTGTGACCACCTCAACAAGGCGTGGGAGGTCGAGTATCTCTTCTATGGATCCGTGATGCAGAACAAGGCAGCGGGGTAATGGTTTTCATCAGCAAAACACACACACACACACAGATACACACTCAATATATAATGAGTAGTGAATGAATGGAATAATGTGAATAATAATAGAGTAACTGCAGACAGCATATACAAATTTGAAAACTTGTATGATAGTTGAGATGGGTCACGGGATGGGGACCCCAAGCGTGTAAAACTCCCTTCCCCTAAAGAACAATTAGATAACTACAAGCAAAAAAACATATTTGGTATTACTGTAACATCCACTCACTCTTGGAAACCCCACATTACGGAAATAGCTAAGCCTGCCGCTAACATACCGGGAGTTCTGTTTAGATGTCGAAATTTCTTGCCTTCAGAAAAGCCCTCACGTGAATCTGGGGTGGTTCTAGCTCTGCATCCTTACTTGATTGAGTTAGAGTCAACAGTGGCCCGACTTGTTAACTCTCCTAGGCTAACTTCAACACTTGATACCTTGCCGTACGCCGCAATGTTGGTTCACTTTTCCTCTTTTGTAGGTATTACTTTGTTTTCGCTCCTGAGAGGTAACGATTTGGGTGTCCCCACCACAAGCTAGACTAAGCAATACTCGGCAATCTGCTGCGTTGGCAACTCAAGGGTGGGCCATTTTGATAACTTGTTTCTTTCCCTAATCTCAAAGCTTTGGAACTCGACCCTCTCACGCCTTTCCCAATAATTATGACCTGGCACATATCAAAAGAAATTTTTCACTTCCTCCAGAATTCGTAAATACATTCCCTTGTCTCTTCTTTTTCCCTTTCATTAACTTCTCCATATTCCAAGTAAGGCCTGCCCTTAATGTGGACTTTAGTCCGTGACTGAAGCCTCCAACGTAAACAAAAAAGTATAAAAAGTACTTACACATGAATATCATCTACCAAGAAATAAGATGATGGAATCAGTTTGTGAAAGACCTGCTAATAGACACCATCCCTACCCTGAAGCCAGAGTTCCACATGTGGTAACCAGCAAACGAGACAAACTGTCTGCTGGCCAATATCATAATACCTTACGGGTATATGGATAAAAAAAAAATATTCAGCAAGCTGTTCATAACCTACATTAAGGCCTACAGTAGAATACGCTTCTCAGGTTTGGTCGTTGCAGGAAAGAAGCAAAGACCTGGGAGAAAGGTCCAGAAAAGAGCGACAGAGATTGTGCCACAGGTGACAAAGATAAGTCAAAGATTAAGGAGAGAAGGCTTCAGTGTGTCCATCAAGGAAGAGAGAAGAGTAAGAAGCAACATGGCCACAACTTCTGAATTTCTAAACCAGTAGGACGATGTCAACAGTGAACAGTAATTTTCGAAAGATACAAAGACAGAACAACCAGACCACCAGAGGTGGAATTAAGCTAGAAATTTCTCGGATACGATGTAATTGAAGTACTTTTTAAATATATGAGTAATGGGTGGACAGAATAAACTTGGTAATTCGATAATCAATCTGCACAGCAAAAATAAGTTTAAAAGTTGAATGATTATAGGGAAAGTTTAAGAGATGGATTCCCAAGAGTCTAAAACTCACTTCTATTACACACACACACACACAAATATATATATATATATATATATATATATATATATATATATATATATATATATATATATATATACTATAAGAGATCACAATTAAGCGCGTGATCCACTACATTCTTTTCTTACCACAGGAAAATGAAACACGATAAGTTCCCAAATGCACTATCGTGTAATGGTCACGTCATCAGGGGAGATACAAGAAATATATATAACAACAGTTTATATAAACGACGAGACGTAGGTAGGACAGTTATATTTCCTTCCCGTATCTCCCCTGATGATGTGATCATTACACGAAAGAGCACTTGGAAACTTATCGTGTTTCATTTCTCTGTGGTAAGAAAGGAATATTTATATATATATATATATATATATATATATATATATATATATATATATATATATATATATATATATATATATCAATTTATCTACAAACATTAATAAACACAAATACATTTGAGTGAACAGAGCTCCAGTCTTGGGTTACAGGGAGGAGATCTATAATCCTCGTCGTCGTAAAAGTTGAAACAAAGCCAGCGAGACCAGAGGGATCTGCCAGCGAGACCAGAGGGATCTGCCAGCGAGAATATCATTACTACCGAACGAGTGTTTGGGTGAAAGTTAAAACGAAATTATATTTTTCCTTCCGTCGGCGCTGAAAATGAAAGTGAAGTTCCGTTTTCTGCCACGTTCAACAGACGACAAACTGTCATTACTGCCAAGACACAAAGGAAGGAGTGGTTGACACTCGTGCTGTACGCTTATTGGAGGGAAAATAACCGAATACAACACACAAGTTCCGCGCGTTCATGTTTGATACGAAAATACTATAAACGTCCTTCGTGACAATAAAATACGTAGACTAGCAAATTCAATTACAAAGGATTAAGGCATTTTTCATTGGAAATTACTGCCCGGCGCACTGGCTCTACCAGATGCCGGGTTTCTAAACCAACACAAAATATTCTATCAATAAAAAGCTGCACTGCAGCTCCGTGTCAAGCGTCTCTTTATGCTAATGTACTCAATTACAGAAGAATGACCACAGTTCTCGGCTTTACAGACACGCAAAATTAGATCACCTGCTATATGCGACGTTTACGATCGTCATTTTTTCCCCCTGGGACAGGTAATTGGAAAGTTAGTCATCTTTCCAAGCTACCAGACTGTAACTTCCTCAATTCTTATTCTTTTAAAATTGCGTTTCTCAATGATGTATCTGGTCTCTGTGTATGATTATTTTTCTTCTAAAGTGACCTACCTGGTGATGAAAGGTGACAAGAGAGACAGTAATATACATTTTAGCACAGCAAGTACCGTCATAGCACCACACAACACTGGGATGAGGGATGTCATCCACACACGTGGAATGCTGTAACACCGCCGCCACTGAGAACCGTCGAGACGGACTGACAGACAAGACATGAATGCATGACAATGATGGTGCAGTAACACAAGAGCTGGAACACTGTGGTAATATACAGCCATCCACAGAGCAGTATACTGCCATCCAATTAGTATACTACCATCCGCACAGGAGTATACTGACATTCACCCAGCAGAAAACTGCCATCCACACAGCAGAATGTTGCCATCCACACAGGAGTATACTGTCATCCACACAGCAGTACGCTATCATCTACACAGGAGTATACTGCTATCCATACAAAAGTATACTGCCATCCACACAGCAATATACTGCTATCCATACAGCAGTATACTGCCATCCACAAAGCAGTATACTGCCATCCATACAACAGTATACCGCCATCCACACAGGAGTATACTGCCATCCACACAGCAGTATACTGCTATCCATACAGCAGTATACTGCCATCCACAAAGCAGTATACTGCCATCCATACAACAGTATACCGCCATCCACACAGGAGTATACTGCCATCCACACAGCAGTATACTGCCATCCATACAGCAGTATAGTGCCATCCACAAAGCAGTATACTGCCATCCATACAACAGTATACCGCCATCCACACAGGAGTATACTGCCATCCACACAGCAATATACTGCTATCCATACAGCAGTATACTGCCATCCACAAAGCAGTATACTGCCATCCATACAACAGTATACCGCCATCCACACAGGAGTATACTGCCATCCACACAGCAGTATACTGCCATCCATACAGCAGTATAGTGCCATCCCCAAAGCAGTATACTGCCATCCATTCAGCAATATACTGCCATCCACACAGGAGTATACAGCCATCCACACAACAGAATACCGTAATCAATACAGTATACTGCCATCCACACAGGAGTATACAACCATCCACACAACAGAATACCGTAATCAATACAGTATACTGCCATCCACATAGGAGTATATTGCCATCCACACAAAAGTATACAGCCATCCACACAGCAGTATACCGTCATCCAAACAGGAGTATACTGCCATCCACACAAAGACCCAGAAGAACAAGAAGCAATCAATTTAAAAAAAAAAAAAAAAAAGAAACCACAACAGAAATGCCCACACCCACACTTTTATTGGAGGTAACACAGTGGAACGAGAGGTAGACTGCCACAGTGAAAGTTACACTTCTCAATTAGCATGTAAAAAGAAAACCCTATTCTGAAAGATGCGACATAACGCGTAAAAGTGAACCTGGCGGAGAACACAGGAGCAGCCAGCACAAGCAGAGAACACTCTTAACAGGTCCGGCGTGGGGTGGGTGGGGGTCAACAACTTGCTGCCAGAACATATGGTCGCACCCGAGGATGTCCTTTCAGAAGGAGGTCGACCAGCTTAGTGTAGGGGGTGTCGACCAGCTTGGTGTAGGGGGGTGTCGACCAGCTTAGTGTAGGGGGTGTCGACCAGCTTGGTGTAGGGGGGTGTCGACCAGCTTATTGTAGGGGGTGTCGACCAGCTTAGTGTAGGAGGTGTCGACCAGCTTGGTGTAGGGGGTGTCGACCAGCTTGGTGTAGAGGGTGTCGACCAGCTTGGTGTAGGGGGGTGTCGACCAGCTTGGTGTAGGGGGTGTCGACCAGCTTGGTGTAGGGGGTGTCGACCAGCTTGGTGTAGGGGGGTGTCGACCAGCTTGGTGTAGGGGGTGTCGACCAGCTTGGTGTAGGGGGTGTCGACCAGCTTAGTGTAGGGGGTGTCGACCAGCTTGGTGTCAGTATATACCATCACTGTGGTGTGAGTAAACACTCCGTCCTGTGAAGCTATCAACACAAACAACCAACCAGCCTGGGGGGATGGGGGGGGGTGTTAACTTTATTCTTTCATGTTGAACTTCGACCTTAACAAGTGAAATATACTGATCCATAATAGAATTAAGGGGGGGGGGGGCAGGCTTTCGAGAAAATCACTGTCATCAATGCATCACTTTAAATAGGATATTATAGGTAAGAAATATAATTCCTCACCCAGCAAAAACTTTGATGATGGCAGTATTGCATCGCCGTGAAACAAACGGAAAATATATATGCTACTCTTAAGACCATGCTATCATTTTCTGTTGTGACAAATAAGCACTTCAATGTCCCACTTACACGACACATAGTTTAGTAACCATGTATTAGTCACTTCCAAACCTATCAGCTCGGTCATTTGCCAGACCTTAATATGGCACGTAAGTGCACGTCTTCCATGTACTTTACGATCATCGTCTGACTCTTGCCACATTAACTGCATAATTGGCAAGACGTATTTCGCAATGCCAGCGACTTGTCACCTGGATACATGCCACACCACCACATCCAAAACCGGGCCAGCTCAACAGCGTCTTACGTCCCCGCCAACAGGTGGGTTCGACAGGGAATATCAACCATAAATCCAGGTAACATACGGGAGGGACATCTCTCATGCACTAACACACAGTTCCTCATGGCAGACCAGACGTGCATTGTGTGGAGCGATACACTCACGTAAAACTGGACGAAGACAAAGCGGTGATTAAATTCAACTTTTAACAACACAAGCAAGATATCCAGCGAAAAAAGAAAGAGAGGAAAAAACGTAAAATATATGTAATAATCCATTACGAAGTTCGCCTCAGAGGCGTGAAATGTAGGTCAGGGTGACCTATTTTCTGTGGGATGCTGAAGCGCTCATCAATATACACATCTGCTACGTGTGAGAAGTTTCATACCTGTACATCATATAATGGACGGGAACTGAACTCGGAGGCAAAACTTAACCAAGGAGTTGAGGCGTAGGCGCAGGCGCACACACACACACACACACACACACACACACATGGACGCCGAGGATGGATGGTAGCGTGGAACTGGTCTTCCTCATTCACTAGTAGCGAACTAACTGTGGCGTTAAAAAGGAGGGATTTATTTTGATGGTGTTACTCTCCTGGGCTGGTTACAGGAACAGTCAGCCTTTCAGCCTTGCTCTGCGCTGTGACGAAGATGACTCCAGCAGACGCAAGCTTTGTGAACTATAAACTCAAAACACCTTCGGCACGAGAAGAATATATATATATATATATATATATATATATATATATATATATATATATATATATATATATATATATATATATATTAGTTATATTCATGGCTCACAAGATAAAGCAAAGGTTCGTCTTGAGCTCTAGATATCACGAGTGTAAGGCAAGACAACAACATTTACTTCATCAGCCACAACTTTCAGCACGGGACAAGTAGCGTACAAACTTAACGTTCTACATCGATACGTCATCTATTCCAGTGTAATGGACACAATAATCACATTTACACTAGGCTGTTCTCCTTTCCGAGCGCGGGCCACTCCTCTCGACCACCGCCAGATGCTCGCCTGAACAAGATAAGTCAACCAGATTCACCTCACCACTTGGTAAATGACAGTCGCCTCGCTCTTCAGTCAAGTTTGAAGGATGGCGTTATTTTCAGGCTTTCTTGGTGTGATTTTTGCCGTGCCGGTTTGGCACACACTCCAGCTACTCTATCAATGTGCATCTCGCAAGCCCTGGATATAAAATCTTAAGGAAAGCTGATAAAACAATAAAAAATGCATCAATGATGTGTAAGTTCGCTATTTTCTTTTCTGATTTACAATGATATTACCCAATGCACATCTATTTTCTTTCTAAAGTTCATTAGGTGTAAGAACCAGTTTCTGTATTCAGCTATATTCACGTACTCACATATGATGGAGAATTGTGTGATGGATAACTTTGTCCATTTCGTCTTCATGAAATCACTCCAAGATGCCTCGCTCTTAAACTATTGGATATTCCACCTATGTAAAACTGTCCAGTTTCCTCCTAACATGATACCTGACATTATTTCACTTTAAACTAACATCATAAATGCCTTTTCCTAACTTTAAACTAATAATACAAATCATCACTTAAGCATTACAAGGCTATTACTTCACTTTAAACTAACATTGTAAGAGCCATCACTTCACTTTTAATTAATGTTTGCATTACCATTAAAAGTGTCATTCCTTAACTTTACACTAACATTATAAGTGCCATTACTTCACTATAAGCTAACATTATAAGTGCCATTACTTCACTATAAGCTAACATTATAAGTGCCATTACTTCACTATAAGCTAACATTATAAGTGCCATTACTTCACTATAAGCTAACATTATAAGTGCCATTACTTCACTATAAGCTAACATTATGAGTGCCATTACTTCACTGTAAGCAACAATAAAGTGCCATTACTTCATTATAAGCTAACAATACATGTGCCATTAATTCACTCCAAGCTAACATTTTATAAGTGCTATTACTTCACTATAAACTAACAAAATAAGTGCCATTACTTCACTGTAAGCTAATAATATGTGCCATGATTTTACACAACCTTTTTGTACATAATCCTGGGCATATTGTTTTCATCACATTTTAATGTCTAATTTGTTCAAATCCTTGACAAACTCAATGTACAACAAGTTTTTAATATCCTTCTCTTAAAGTCCTTTTAATTTTCAACATCTGGCACGTTGTAACCTCATCTGCATCTAAAACATTTCAATATTCACCAAAATTCATAGATAAGACTAGGACAATATAAAAAAAAAGATAACTTATCTACATTCCGTGTTCTGAGTCAACCATTTCCCAGTTTTCGTCCGTTTTGAAGACGTCATGTGTGAATGATGAAACAAGCTGCAGTTCCTGCTCCTGTCTCACGGTGCAATGCCCATGAATATTCCATGACCTCAGTAGGATGACACACATTATAGTCAGCCATATTTGTTTCATGTCAGTACGATCACATATTTTCTAGTCCGCCACATGCATATTACCTCAGCGTGACTACACAGATCCTGGTCTGCCATTCTAACCCTATCTATATTACTTCCGTATGATCATACCATTCTGCTCGGGCCCATCTGCCGTACCTCAGCATAATGACAGATACCCTGGTCAAAAAGGACAGCTTGGCTGATGGGATTATGTATTGCTCCTTCTGAAATGAAATGTGCTGTTCACCTCCTTACCTTCTTCCTGCGAGGGTACATGCTCATGATCTTCCTGTTCATGGTGGCTGACTGGTGATGGGTGGCTGCCCTCCCACACCTGACCGTGATCCTGGCGAGGGAACAGCCACTACCACACGGTGAGCGTCATCTGCTGCGTCACCAACAGCTGGTACTCACAACATAGCCAACCAACCTTCAACCGACGCCCCTCTACTGTCTACAGACATCAGTCAATAAATACAGGCACTAGTTGTTTAATGCCATTTGCAATATCCAGGTGACTGTCCCTGAACGAGACGAGTATCAGCCAGGCCCACGATTCCCCCCCAGGGAAAATCCCCCCCCCAGCAGATGTTGGCTTTAGCGTACGAGGCGCAGCGGACACACCGTCACCAAAGAACGGCCTCAAGTTGAACGTTTTCTCCACCGTTTTCTGTTATCTTTTGTAATCCACGTTAAAATGTCTCTCGTCAAATACTTCATCACAAAAAAAAATGTAAACTGTCTTATGCTTTATAATGAGATAAAAAGTCAAGTATAAATTCATTACAGGAAAAAAACCCTCAGAGTTTGTTAACCACCCACACTGCGCACTGATGCAATTATTAACAAGACAACAGCAATAAATTATCCAATAATGCCGTGTCAGGTACCAGTCAGCACCAGGCCCGTGGAGCAGTGAACCTACCTCACACTACTAGTCCTGTGCACGGCACTGCACGTGAGTGAGGTTGGTGTGTGTGGGGGAGGAGGCGGCGGCCCAGCGCCCGCTCCTGGCAAAGGGGGGTTGCTACTGCTGCGTCCACCAGACATTCACACAGCCACACTAGGACATACACAACTCTTCACCTGATCACACTAAGAACTCGACTAAAATCTGTACACATGTTACAAACTGTACGAGTGTGGGTACAGCCCGCCAGCCATGTGTCGTCCGCCATGTAACAGGTGTTAGAGATTACACAGGTGAAACCAGCGTACACCACTGGTAACACGGCCCACACTTTGTGCTCAGGCCAATCCCACGAATACCAGTACAAACCACGTAAATGTTCCTTCCAGCCGGACGACACACACGCACGTACGAATTAACAGCCCTACACGGAACAGATGAACACGATTCCCACATCGCCACAAAATTCCCGCCGTGTTATGTTAAAGACTGGATATGAAGGGTTTAACACCTCCAGTACTGGCGAGGTGTACATGCAGGTACAACCCCCAACCCCAATGTGAACACCTTTTGTACGGTAATGATAAAGGAAATGACTCCAGTAAGGTCTTCATCCAATCTCAAGTCAACAACTCGTTATGCGAAGACAGTAAAATGTTAAGAAGCGACACAAAATCCTGACTTAGGTGAGAGTTGTAGAGACGTATCCTTTCAGTCGGTTGGCCCACCAGCATTACTACCACCTATCCAACCCCAGGCATCACTCTCCTTGTACTTGTAGTGAACCATATAAATTTTGGCTGCTGGCAGCGGCTAGTACATTGTGAAACGCATGCTCGTCCTGAAAGCGGTAGCGCAAAAGAATTAAAGAATCTTTGTCAGACTCCAGTGGCCAGATAATCATGTGTGACTACAAAGCTGGTTTAATACGTAAGCTCCTGTTCTCCCTACATAGTAAACGCATAAACTAGAGGCAAAATGTGGATAGAATCTCGGAAGTTTAGGTATCTTAACACTGACATCACCAGTGAAACTGAACACACGTCCTGCATGCTTCTGTCACGGGTAATGCTAGCAACCAGGACGAATGTAAGTACCTTACCAAATACCTGGCATTAACCTTGAGTGACCTACCGGTCTGAGGACCAGGACCCCAGCAAGACGGCGACACCGACCTTCACCCCTGGAGCTCCTCCCTCGTCTGATAATCCTCCAGGGGTCCACCGAAATGGACTTGACGACCACACCCACACAATTAACCCTATCCACATGGTCGACCAGTCTTGCTTCATATATACCCAGACATCAATGCAAACAGCCACTTAACTTGCCTCAGACCACAAGAGCACCACCGCTCTGGCACCTGAATATTTCTTACCCATGCGACTCCAGGCTCATCTCAATATACACGAGCCGTGGCCTTTTCATTCGGCACTAGCTCCTAAGTACACTAGCTCCTGCCACTTTGGCAGGACACCCATGGGACATTGCCAATGCCTGTCTCCTGAAGCAACTTGAAGCATGAAACCAATGGGCAAGCCTCCAGCGGAACGAAGCACAAACGACAACCGTCCACTACTCACGATTTCACCACCTAACTGCACTACTTGCACAGCAACTCGCCCTAAGAGACATCACTTCTATACTTACCCAGTGAAGCACTTTCTGATTAGCCTTGTTGCTCTACCTTCCCTCAATCCTCACTAATACAAATGTGATACGAGCACACGTTAAATACCTATTCCTAAAAGGTTCCGTTTCTTCACAATGTAACAGTGTCCTACGGTTTGCCCATACCTATGATCACATACTTTACAGTCCATGATTAACATCTGTATTTACACTGGTCTCGTTAAGTTATCCATACACTTGATTTACTCAACACACTTAACTGTGATGATTATGGGTCTACTAATGCCTATCTGCACTCGTCTGATTGATTAGATTGGTTGGTTCCTTCCTAATTTCAATTCTTACACATCTGACAGAAAACCTAAGGCTGATTTAAACGGCCTCTTTATCTACTGTAACTTTGGCTAAAGCACTGTAGCGACCTACTGTCGCTCCATGAAGTGTTACCGCACTGACGGTGCCTTGGCTTGGTGGCAGGTCACGGCGTATGACCTCATCTGACCTAATGATTATCAGAGAAATGAGTTTAGTGGCCCAGCCTACGCCTGCACCTATAGTACTACTTCATAATACTCATACTCGATGTTCGGCGGTGGAAAGACAAAAGCTGCCGCTGCAATCATTCTTTAAAATAAGACGACCCTCCCCTTCCCCTGGGAAGGGCCTCTCTCTTACGGACCTACCCTGAGCTTGCGAAATTCGACTGCGGCGTCTCCAGTTCCCTTTGGAAATACCTTCCCTCAGACATCCTTCATGGCCTGACCTTCCGGCCTCTTGTATACCCGGAGCATCACAGAAGGAAGGCAGTTGAGTCGCTTTAGACAAGTGTACCAATCCGGTGCTATAGTCTAGGCCAGGTGGTTCAAGGCAAGCCGCCTTAGGGTGCCTCCTTCGTCAGCAGAAGTCCCAACGTGACTCTTCACGTTTCCTTGTGGTTCGGCAGGACTAACGTAGGACATCGTCCCCGTCCGTCACGAACAGCAGCTGTAACAACAAGGGACCTAAGACCACGCCCGCAGCACTCCTGCAACCAAAGCACAACGGTCCAGGAGCCTCCTGCAAACTAAGCACAAACCAGCAGCCGCCGCACACTCCAGGAGCCGCGATACGTGGCACCTACCTTCTACAGGAACTCCAAGTAGACTCAACAGCCACACAAATCCAAGTTCTCCTGCTTCACCTCTCATCTTCACTAGCATCACGGAACCCCTGCAAAGCCTGTCTCTTATTACTAAACCTACCTCACCTGACATCTCCTTCACCATATGCCTACACCTCCAATATCTCACTGTCGCTTGGTTAACTCACTTCATGCACCTTGACCAATAAAGCACTGTTCTTGTTACTGTTGTTGTTAAAACTGTTTCTTTGTACCTCAGTTTCACCACTCCAGTAACTAACAAGAACCATTAAAGCATCAACTATATCAAGCTCTGGGAGACCTATGCTGAGAAACAACACAACAGTTTACCTTGAATCCTTTTACCAGTGAATGCCCGCATACCTACAACTGGCTTCATAAACATGCATGTTATACTCAGGTTTCAAGGTATTTAGATCAAGCAGTGAGAGTAAACAGAGATGATTAAACTGTCTGCGATTGTAGTTTCTGCAAGCTCAAGAGCGCTGAGTATGACGAACACTTCAGTGTGTAAAGTAGATGCCCGATTATTCATTCTAACATCCACTCTAGTTCATTACCCTCAAGGCTCAACAGAAGCAATTACAACCCCAGCTTAGTGGCAGATTTAAGAGCACCATCATTACAGATCCCCTGCGTTATCATGTTGTTTTCAGTCAGGAGATTCTGCATGTGTTGAACACCACTGGCTTCGGTAATGTGCTGAGGGTGAAGATTGGTGCGCAATTAGCCTCTAAACTGGATTGAAAGGTAGGGTGAGACGAAAGGATGGCGGGAATAGATGTCGCTTCCTAATCCTATTCAGCTGATGTACTCCGACATCATCCGAGTTCTGTGATTTGTAGATAGTAATCCACTGTTAATGCTCTGTGATATAAGCTATGGATCAATTACCTTCCTCGTGTACCTACAACAGAATTATTGTACCAATAGCAAAACATGATCAACTTTCATGGTACACTCTTACCGTCCACTGAACACCTTGGATTTCTACAAATGACAAGGCCAATGCCATCACAGTGTGTGCGTGTATGTAATCAAATACAGCTTGCGCGTCACAGTAGCTTCTGTTGTGTTCAGGAATATCATCAGCTTAACAGACTGTAATGTTCCTGGGCAATGATTAACATATCAAACAATGGGGGACTTAATAGTAGCCCTTGAAACGTGCTAAGCTGCATCTTTTTCATTTCCTTAACCATGAAAAACAACATAATAATATATTGATGAGATAACCAGGTATCCAGTGATATGGCAGACCATCTCTGTCCATTTTACCAGGTTCATAAATTACAACTTACCTCGTGCACTTGACCTGCCAGGCCCCATGTAGTGTTGGGAGAGTTGTGACACAGTTGTAAAACCTACTGCAGTAGGTACGCGAAGAAGGTAACTGACCAGTAACTCACATAATTAACAATGGATTACTAAGTACAAACCTTAGAAGTCCAATGATGTCAAAGGCGACACCATCCACCCCAGGGGCAGTAGCCTTGCTCCTATGTAAAGGCTGCATCATCTGCATTCTCAGTATATGGGACATAACGTTCTTCACTTTGCTTCTTCGTATAAAATGATTATCTCTGGATATTCTAAGCAAAAGATCTCTGGTCTCAGGTGACAACATGCTGTAACTACAACCTTGTATTCATGTTGCAATCAGTTCGTTGGCTTATGAAGGAGAGGATTTTTTCTTGTCATTTTGTTTATATTCAGTCATTAGTTTCCTTGCTGCTTCGAGCGAAGCTTCATAGTTTTAGCATGAGAGGTGTCTGACGTTTAAAACTACCTCCTTGCCGAGTTATATATTTCTTTTTAAACTCAAAACATTTTTGTATCAGTTTGAGATAAGTTTTGTGATCTGACAATCTCGCTTTTATTTAGAGCTAATCTCCTTCCCGCTGACCATCTTACAGCGATGGCTTTTAAATCCAACAATATCCTGAGAAAATAGTGATGCGTTCACTCAACTTTCTAGATAACCGGTGAGTATAATAACCAAAGTATTCAGAGGAAAATACCTGTACCAAGAATGAGGTCATAATGCGTTTTACCCACCCACCTACTATCACGCAGTCCGTTGCAGCTGCAGAATGAGAGTTGAAATGGCAAACGCTTATAAGTTTGTGGCAGTTTATATTTCTATACACGCCTCCAGCTGTGCTGATCATGTAGTGTGGGTTATCTTGACTAGAAGAAATTCCTATGTCCGTTTTAGCATATTCTTATTCCCTCGATTAAGGTTTGACGGCACTTGCCTTTCGCTTCAGGGATGAAGAATACCAAGCAGTGAAACTCATCTCCTATCCAGAAACTCATTCCTATTTCATTTCTGTCCAGAAACACAGCAAACCTGTTCTTCGTGAAATTCAGCACGCCTTCATGAAAAGTGCTGACATGATTTACACTGATACATCTTTCTGGTCAGTTGAAAATAAAAAAAAAAAAATGATAATAATAATTTGAGCAATTCATCATTTCTATCCGACCTGAGCAATCTATACCAGACACATCAACTAATATAGCCGTTCTTTTCGGCAACATATTTCCATGTAACTCTCCTTTGCATGACTCCAAATCTAGAACTCCTCCTCCACCTCCTCTCACTCGATCTTTGCTCTGTTTCTTCTATATCTTTCTCGAACGGGGTCTTCCTAACACTGTCCCACCCACAAGTGAGCAAGGCATATGCTCCGGATGGCATATTTCCTCATGTCCTAAACAAGGAGGCCTCCTAACACCGCTGTGAACCTTGTGTGTCTATATCGTGTTGGTCGAAAACCCCAAACATTCCCTTTTCTTTGGAAGCATACCTTGGTCCAACCCATACCTAAGAGAGGGGACTTTTCCACCTGTCGCCTGACCACCTTCACCTCTGCTTATCTCCAAAGTCTTTGAAACTCTCCTGAAATTTCATTATCTTATAACACTTATAATTCCATTGTTTCAGAGCACCAATACTGTTTTTGCAGCAGAAGGTCTGCTGGTATTCTCTCAGTATCAACCTACGCCTGACCCTCTTCTCTGAAGGATTCTAATGAATCCCTTGTAGTGGCCCTCAACATTTCTAAAAAAGAAAAAAAAAATGATAAGGATTGGCGTACGTCTTTGTTTTCTAATCTTCCTTTCTTTGACCTCACATTTTCTCTCGTCTAAGCACAGTTTTCTTTCTTGTTGTTCCATCGTGGCATTTGCTGTCGGTGCTCCTCCTCTTTATCCTGTCAAAAGCAATGTTCCTCAAGGTTATGTCCCATCGCCTACCGTCCCTCTCTCCATAACTGTTCTTTCTTTAACCTCTTAACTCTATTAACTCTACGACAATGGTTCCCTTCAACATACTCAGCTCACTTTACCTTACCTACCCAATCTAATACTCGCTCTGTTTCTCGCACTGAACATCAAGCAGATTTACGCATCACTTCAGAACAGAGAAGCAGAAATAAACTGCTGCAAAAACACAATCTCTACCCATTTCTCTTTCTAAATCGCAATCGTTCCTTACTATAAATCATTTTATAGAGTTGAGCCCAAGCCTCCCATTGACACAAAGAATCTTTTAGTTCTCCCTTTTGATAATAATTTCACTTTGTTTCCCATGTTACTTAAATCCTTTAATGTAAATGTTGCCTTTAGCAACAATAATACTATAAATAATATCTTAATCAGGAATTCACCAGAAAATTCTCTTGGTTGCATCTATAAAGTGCCTTGTGGAAACTGTGATAAATTTTATGTTGGTCAGACTGGTAAGGATCTTTCTGTTAGACTTAAGCAAAATAAATATAGTATAAGAACGGGACAAGAATCAAATGTCTTGTTTAATCATCTTCAAAACTATGATCATTGTACTGACTGGAGTAACGCCATCTCACTTATTAACTCTAACTCTGTTACTAAGAGAAATATCATTGAATCTTCTATTATTAAATACACAAAGAATTATAATCTTAATATTAGTGATGGTCTATACAAATTAGATAACTTTATTGTTGATAAGGTTTGTAAAATAAGTTTATGAACGCTCGTTGTATGTTTTGGACAATCACATGTTTACCAAATGGCGTCCTAGCTTCGTCTCTTCGATGAACATCAACTGACTGTTATATTTCTCTCTTGTGTCTCCCCTGATGCTGTGATTATTACACCAAATTGCACTTGGGAACTTTTCGTGTTTCATTTTTCCCGTGGACTCATAGGAATATACGTGTGTATATATATATATATATATATATATATATATATATATATATATATATATATATATATATATATATATATATATATTTTTATTTATTTTTATTTATTATACTTTGTCGCTGTCTCCCGCGTTTGCGAGGTAGCGCAAGGAAACAGACGAAAGAAATGGCCCAACCCCCCCCCATACACATGTATATACATACGTCCACACACGCAAATATACATACCTACACAGCTTTCCATGGTTTACCCCAGACGCTTCACATGCCTTGATTCAATCCACTGACAGCACGTCAACCCCGGTATACCACATCGCTCCAATTCACTCTATTCCTTGCCCTCCTTTCACCCTCCTGCATGTTCAGGCCCCGATCACACAAAATCTTTTTCACTCCATCTTTCCACCTCCAATTTGGTCTCCCTCTTCTCCTCGTTCCCTCCACCTCCGACACATATATCCTCTTGGTCAATCTTTCCTCACTCATTCTCTCCATGTGCCCAAACCACTTCAAAACACCCTCTTCTGCTCTCTCAACCACGCTCTTTTTATTTCCACACATCTCTCTTACCCTTACGTTACTCACTCGATCAAACCACCTCACACCACACATTGTCCTCAAACATCTCATTTCCAGCACATCCATCCTCCTGCGCACAACTCCATCCATAGCCCACGCCTCGCAACCATACAACATTGTTGGAACCACTATTCCTTCAAACATACCCATTTTTGCTTTCCGAGATAATGTTCTCGACTTCCACACATTCTTCAAGGCCCCCAGAACTTTCGCCCCCTCCCCCACCCTATGATCCACTTCCGCTTCCATGGTTCCATCCGCTGCCAGGTCCACTCCCAGATATCTAAAACACTTCACTTCCTCCAGTTTTTCTCCATTCAAACTCACCTCCCAATTGACTTGACCCTCAACCCTACTGTACCTAATAACCTTGCTCTTATTCACATTTACTCTTAACTTTCTTCTTCCACACACTTTACTAAACTCAGTCACCAGCTTCTGCAGTTTCTCACATGAATCAGCCACCAGCGCTGTATCATCAGCGAACAACAACTGGCTCACTTCCCAAGCTCTCTCATCCCCAACAGACTTCATACTTGCCCCTCTTTCCAAAACTCTTGCATTTACCTCCCTAACAACCCCATCCATAAACAAATTAAACAACCATGGAGACATCACACACCCCTGCCGCAAACCTACATTCACTGAGAACCAATCACTTTCCTCTCTTCCTACACGTACACATGCCTTACATCCTCGATAAAAACTTTTCACTGCTTCTAACAACTTTCCTCCCACATCATATATTCTTAATACCTTCCACAGAGCATCTCTATCAACTCTATCATATGCTTTCTCCAGATCCATAAATGCTACATACAAATCCATTTGCTTTTCTAAGTATTTCTCACATACATTCTTCAAAGCAAACACCTGATCCACACATCCTCTACCACTTCTGAAACCACACTGCTCTTCCCCAATCTGATGCTCTGTACATGCCTTCACCCTCTCAATCAATACCCTCCCATATAATTTACCAGGAATACTCAACAAACTTATACCTCTGTAATTTGAGCACTCACTCTTATCCCCTTTGCCTTTGTACAATGGCACTATGCACGCATTCCGCCAATCCTCAGGCACCTCACCATGAGTCATACATACATTAAATAACCTTACCAACCAGTCAACAATACAGTCACCCCCTTTTTTAATAAATTCCACTGCAATACCATCCAAACCTGCTGCCTTGCCGGCTTTCATCTTCCGCAAAGCTTTCACTACCTCTTCTCTGTTTACCAAATCATTTTCCCTAACCCTCTCACTTTGCACACCACCTCGACCAAAACACCCTATATCTGCCACTCTATCATCAAACACATTCAACAAACCTTCAAAATACTCACTCCATCTCCTTCTCACATCACCACTACTTGTTATCACCTCCCCATTTGCGCCCTTCACTGAAGTTCTCATTTGCTCCCTTGTCTTACGCACTTTATTTACCTCCTTCCAGAACATCTTTTTATTCTCCTTAAAATTTAATGATACTCTCTCACCCCAACTCTCATTTGCCCTTTTTTTCACCTCTTGCACCTTTCTCTTGACCTCCTGTCTCTTTCTTTTATACATCTCCCACTCAATTGCATTTTTTCCCTGCAAAAATCGTCCAAATGCCTCTCTCTTCTCTTTCACTAATACTCTCACTTCTTCATCCCACCACTCACTACCCTTTCTAATCAACCCACCTCCCACTCTTCTCATGCCACAAGCATCTTTTGCGCAATCCATCACTGATTCCCTAAATACATCCCATTCCTCCCCCACTCCCCTTACTTCCATTGTTCTCACCTTTTTCCATTCTGTACTCAGTCTCTCCTGGTACTTCCTCACACAGGTCTCCTTCCCAAGCTCACTTACTCTCACCACCCTCTTCACCCCAACATTCACTCTTCTTTTCTGAAAACCCATACAAATCTTCACCTTAGCCTCCACAAGATAATGATCAGACATCCCTCCAGTTGCACCTCTCAGCACATTAACATCCAAAAGTCTCTCTTTCGCACGCCTGTCAATTAACACGTAATCCAATAACGCTCTCTGGCCATCTCTCCTACTTACATAAGTATACTTATGTATATCTCGCTTTTTAAACCAGGTATTCCCAATCATCAGTCCTTTTTCAGCACATAAATCTACAAGCTCTTCACCATTTCCATTTACAACACTGAACACCCCATGTATACCAATTATTCCCTCAACTGCCACATTACTCACCTTTGCATTCAAATCATCCATCACTATAACCCGGTCTCGTGCATCAAAACCACTAACACACTCATTCAGCTGCTCCCAAAACACTTGCCTCTCATGATCTTTCTTCTCATGCCCGGGTGCATATGCACCAATAATCACCCACCTCTCTCCATCAACTTTCAGTTTTACCCATATTAATCGAGAATTTACTTTCTTACATTCTATCACATACTCCCACAACTCCTGTTTCAGGAGTATTGCTACTCCTTCCCTTGCTCTTGTCCTCTCACTAACCCCTGACTTTACTCCCCAGACATTCCCAAACCACTCTTCCCCTTTACCCTTGAGCTTCGTTTCACTCAGAGCCAAAACATCCAGGTTCCTTTCCTCAAACATACTACCTATCTCTCCTTTTTTCACATCTTGGTTACATCCACACACATTTAGGCACCCCACTCTGAGCCTTCGAGGAGGATGAGCACTCCCCGCGTGACTCCTTCTTCTGTTTCCCATTTTAGAAAGTTAATACAAGGAGGGGAGGATTTCTGGCCCCCCGCTCCCGTCCCCTCTAGTCGCTTTCTACGACACGCGAGGAATACGTGGGAAGTATTCTTTCACCCCTATCCCCAGGGATAATATACATATATATATATACATATACACACACACACACATACACATACATACGCACATATACACACACACACACATACATATATATACATATGAAAATGTAAGAAACAATTTAGAAAACTGAAACTTCTAGCTTGAAATGAATGAAAAAATGAATATATATATATATATATATATATATATATATATATATATATATATATATATATATATATATACATATATATATATATATATATATATATATACATATATATATATATATATATATATATACATATATATATATATATATATATATATATATATATATATATATATATATATATATATATATATATATATATCCCTGGGGATAGGGGAGCAAGAATACTTCCCACGTATTCCCTGCGTGTCGTAGAAGGCGACTAAAAGGGGAGGGAGCGGGGGGCTGGAAATCCTCCCCTCTCATTTTTTTTTGATTTTCCAAAAGAAGGAACAGAGAATTGGGCCAAATGAGGGTAGTTCCTCAAAGGCCCAGTCATCTGTTCTTAACGCTACCTCGCTAATGCAGGAAATGGCGAATAGTTTGAAAGAAAAAAGAATATATATATATATATATATATATATATATATATATATATATATATATATATATATATATATATATATATATATATATATATATATATATACGTATATATATACGTATATATACGTATGTATATATATATATATATATATATATATATATATATATATATATATATATATATATATATATATATATATATGCAATCAAATTCTTTTTACAAAACAAACAATCTGCTGAACATCGTAATGGTACTCTGAGCGAACAATTCATGTGAACCAGCGGTACCAGCACACCTGTGGCAGAGCAGGGTTTGGTTGGTTATACTGACGTGGGGTGGAAGGAGGGTCACGTGTGGGTGACGGGGAATGATGACGACAGCAGGAGGAGGGACGATGGAGCACCCATACGTCGGGTGCTGGTGGGAGGCTCAGGTGTGGGTGGACAAGGAGGAGGTCAGGGAAAGGCAGTTAGCGACCTGACGGGTGGAGCACGGAGCCTCCTCGCATGGTTCCGTCACAGCGTCACGCCTGTGTGATGACCGCATTACAGGACAAGAGTGACACGTGACGCAAATCGATGGCAATCTCATGTGCACGTCCTACATCACGTGCATCAGCTAAATCAACGGTGGCAGCCAAGATCAGACTTCATGCGCTGTAATCTGAAACACTTCCATGACAACTGAAGCTGAAACTACAACTTTGAGTATCTTTTCTCAACACAAGATAATGGGACGATAATGAAAGTCGTATGAGAGGCCCGGATGTCGGGATAGTGTGTGTGTGTGTGTGTGTGTGTGTGTGTGTGTGTGTGTGTGTGTGTGTGTGTGTGTCTTATGTTTCAAGGAGGAAGAGAGGCAGGTTGGGACGGAGGTAGATAAGTTGTGTTCGTGCCAGCCAGGCCAGGTGTGCTGGCAACACCTGTGTCGAGCCAACAACATCTGTGCCTCACATTACCTCCCACATACACCCTCACTGCATCTCACACTCGACCCTCTCACCACACATGAAAACATGAACCAACAAATCTCAACATTCTCTTGGCAAATCTAAATTCACTTCTTTCATAAACATTGGAATAATATTTTATCTTCAACTGACAATATCCAGAGAGATCGATTATGTTATGGTGTATGAGTGCGTGGTGTGGGCCAGCTGAGAGTGTGGCGCCTACACAACCCTGGATCACCAACACCACCACACCACACACCATCACTATACCGTACCTCAAGACTTCCTTGTGGCGCCTCTGCTCTCACGTCTTACTCATTATCCTTTATTGAAATTCTTTAGATTATCACAACCCACATTAATCCACTCCAAACAACAGATATAACAATAACAACCATGTACGTCAGGGACTATAAACAAGAGACCACTGGATTATTTGTAAGGTTGTGAAACCCACTTTAAATAATAATCAGTCGCTACACTGAAGATAATTATCAAAAATAATTACACTAATCATCGGTCATTGGAAATAATCATTCGACTCCACACAAATTCCTCTTGAGAAAACACCTCGTCAGAACAGCATAGCAGATTGTAAATACTGTCCTGGCTGTTCAGCCCAGCCACCCACACCCATCTTTCCAGTATGTCTACAGTGGCGTCCTCACTGGTGAACGGTCAGTAATGGTGTTAGGTGGATTGGAATGGAGTACAAGGTAGGGGTCCTGGTGCCTCACTTGCCACTGATGAGAAGTGATACTGTGTGCGACCATCATAAACCTAATGACTGTTATAACTACAGAGGGGCTCAGGGAAGCTTCACCTCCTCCACCCACACGCAAAAGTCGCCATATGATACATTCAGATAACGTAGGAATATCACCCGTGAAAGAAAACAAAAGAATAATCCAAATCATAATTAAAAAACGAAATAAAAAATGCCTAAAACTAATGCCATATTCTCAACAGAATCACAGAATCACCGACAGATAATTTAGTCTATGTAAATGACACCGAAAACAAAGGAAAATAGAAGAACCTGTCCGTCACTGAACGAGTACTGGTCATCCTGAACAGCACACACCCAGCCATCTCACCCTTCCCAACACCACAACCATGAGCCATTGTAACTATACTCGTCTAGCGCCTGAAGATCACATGTTACGGCATAAGAGACGCATCGTGTCGGTTCAGTAGCTACATTATTTCCTGCTCCCGGACCTCACGCCTGCGGTACGGTTCTTCACACCACCAGGAGCAGCCCCACGGCCGTGGAGGCAATATACACCACACGACGGGGGGCTCTGCCCACACATAACCTCGCGTCGAAACGGACCTCCCGACACCAGGATGACGGACGTGGTTTTGCCTTAACAGACCGTCCCAGGCCACGGCAGCTACGGCAGGACGCCTCCCAACCCCACCTCTCCCACACGCTCCTTCACCGTGCCATAATCTATCATCGAGAACTGATCAAGCTTCAAGCCTGTTCATCGAGAGAGAGAGAGAGAGAGAGAGAGAGAGAGAGAGAGAGAGAGAGAGAGAGAGAGAGAGAGAGAGAGAGAGAGAGAGAGAGAGAGAGAGAGAGAGAGAGAGAGAGAGAGAGAGAGAGAGAGAGAGAGAGAGAATCACAATGGAAAGGTATTTCGAACACCAACACGGGTAAAACAGGAACGGTTCAGAGAATACCAAGATCCGAACAAGTTCATAAAAATAGCAGCAGAAACATTGAAGCTTCATAAAAGAGGAGGAATTAGAAAACGAGCGATTCATTAAAATGGGACAAAAACAGGAAAACATTACAAAATGGTAACATTAGAACAGAACTGGTTTATCAAAATAGAGAACATTTTAAAAACTGTAGGATTGTAAGACGTAAGGTCCATTAACATAAGACCAGAACAGGAGAGTTTTATAACACGGCAGGAGCAGAACAGGACAGGTTCATCACAACAGCAAGATTTGACCTGTAGTTTCTATAAAGTTCAAACTTTGAAGCAGCAAATTCAAAGAAAACTTTTCACAAATACTATGGGGAGGAAAGATATAAAAAAAAATCACAGTACCTGAGATAAAATAAAGATCATACAAAACAGTAAGATAAAAACAGATGTTTCTAAAGCAACATACAGAAAAACAAGTGTCTGTGACACTACACCTGGAAACTAAACTTCATCAAAATGGCAGATGAGGACATGATAGCTCTTGCACTTTAAAAGATTAAAACAAGAATCTTCCTTGATGTCGAAGAGTAAAGGAAGTAAAAAGCTTTTAACAGAAGCAACACCAAGTCAAGAGGTTCCCTGGGAAACCGGCAAGATCATCAGAATATAACTGTACATAGAACAGCAAAAACTGTCTGCAATATGTAACATCTGAACGGGCGAGTTCCTCAAGATAAGAAGGTAAGGAGAGGCCACTTCCCTGGGACAAGAAGATACGGAGAGGCCAGGTTCAAATTATGTTCACGAGCACAGTCATCCAGGGCAGTTCCTGCAGTCCCCGCCTTTTCTACACTACACCTGGATGTCAGCCAGCAAAATCATCGATTCTCGAGGTCTCCGAAATAAATCCCGCCCCCCGAAGCGACCTAGCTCCCCTGGTAGGCGTCGCCCAGGATTTGTTGTTGTTGCAGGTCTCCTGGCTGGAGCAGTACACCATCGAGGACTTAGTCCAACTGTGGTCTGATCAAGTTCAGCGGCTCATCCACCACGTTGCTTATGTTCACCTGCATCTGACCCATCAGGCAAGGGTCTCTGACACAATCCGACAGTGATGAAGCTGAGCAGACCTGGGCCTGTAAAGTTCATTTCGTCTTCGCTACGTTCTAAGACCAAACAACGTTACACAATCTAATTCTACAACACAATCATAATGTCATCCATACTTTACAGAACTGACATCTAATACTTTTCTGACAGTATTCCTGAAGGTAAACCAACACCTATACGCAGTAAACCTACAGGACAGCACACTAGATAAACCTATACCTTAACGACGAGGCTTAAACCAGACAAGGTTCTCACACATTTCAGTTTACCAACGTTAATGTCTGAAAGTGGCCACACTGCCCATCCCTCATGAACGATCTAAGTGATTCGACTAATACTTGTGGCGTGATGTCGCGGGTCTTTTCAGAATGGTATGCGACATGTGCATTATTCTACGTGTAACTTACGATGGGTTCTGAGGCTCTTCGGCCCCTGCAGTCTGGTCTCCGACCGCACCGCAGCCTCGCTACTCGTAGGTGTACGTGTCTACCACATCCCGGGGGAACACTGCTCACCATACCACTTCAAGCTGTTAGTTTAACTCTTGTGGAAAATAAAGCTGAGAGGACGAAGCCTCCCCCAGAAAAACATAATGGCAGGTTCCACCTAAAAGACCAGGAAACAGGTTTTGGTTGGCAGCGGCTACGGGCGGAGGAGGAAGGCTTGTCTCGAGCCAGCCCGGCCGTCCGCGCCATTCTCATGCCATGTTATACCCAGTGACATCACCGCTCAACCGTGAACGTCGCCAGCAAAAACCTTACGTAAGGTGATCCAGTTCACTTTAATAGTTTCAGAAGAAAGTGCATTTACGGCGTATCTAATTCAATGTCTTCCCCACTAACCACGCATCCACAAGACCAAAAACCAGAGACATTAATGTGAACGTCATCATCAACTTTACTGATCGCGATAACAATGAACCACTGAGAAAAACAATATACGAATATATCGCATACAGACCCATGAGGCGACCCACTGCATTAACCCAACACGATCCAGTTTACGGCCTCTTGTCACCGTACACGATGCGAGCGAACGTACCGATAAGGACGGAATAACGGAAGTAGAGTTTAATTTAGGAGGAGTCAGCAGGCGGACGACACTGGGTCGAGACGTGCCAGGAATGGCGCGGCTAATGATCCGCTGACCCGGGCTCGGGGGACGGGCGATGCTGGGACGATACCTACAAGGAAAGGAACTGACCTGACCCATGTCCGGTGAAACTGGGGTTATACGTGCAGGGAATACTGCTGCTAATGACCTGACTCTGGTCCACCAGGCTCGGGTAACGGAAGGCAGCAGACGGGTGACAGAGGGTATGGCATGGTAAAGTAATTCCTCGCGAGCAATCAGTTTCTAAAGGAATGAGTAACACCAGGAATGGTTTCTCCCAGGTAACCTTGTAGAGATGGTACCCACGACTCGTTGTGGTTGCTGGTCGCGTACCTCACACCGGAGCCATACGCTGTACAACACCCGGCACAGCATTACAGCACGTAACGCTTCCAGCCTGTGTAACCATCGTACCACCACTGTCACACTGCGGTCCTCAACACACCTCCTGCTGACATGTTGAATTGCTAGACGAACTGAACGATGAGAATGCAAAATGCAATTGTTCTATGCACTGACACAACGAACCGCAGATAATGGATCACATGATAACCAATACGTTAATGACCCTTAAGAACAACAGAGATATACGTCGGTATAAAATGGCAACTGGTAATTACGATGGATACAGCAACAAGTCTGGGATACATTACCAACCATCTGGTGGGACTGGTAATACTCCCCGCACCGCAGCGTGGTCGGGAGTGGAATACTTCACTCGTCAGTCCCCTGATCAAGACAATCAAAGGTCAAACCTTCGGGGTCAAGGGTCGACCCGTCGTGATCAAGGGTCGGACCCGCCGTGCTTAAGGGTCGACCCGTCGTGCTTAAGGGTCGACCCGTCGTGCTTAGGGGTCGACCCATCGTGCTTAAGGGTCAACCCGTCGTGCTCAGGGATCGAACCATCATGGTCAAGGGTCGAACCATCGTGACCAAAGGTCGACCCGTCGTGACCAGGGGTCGAACCATCCTGACCAGAGATCGACCCGTCGTACTGAAGGGTTGAAATGCCGTGCTCAAGGGGGGTTAAAAGCAATACCCCTAATCATAAACATCCCAATCTCACCTACAATGCTGGGCCGCTTCCTACACGAACCACGTACCTGAAACAAAAGAAAACAATCTTAGAAACACAAACAAAGCTGAGATAGATCCTGAAATACCATTACAAACTACAGGTCACAAACTATCAGGTACGAACGGTTATCAAAACCTGTAAGACATCACTTTGGTCATGACTCACCTTGTGTTGTGACCCAGAAGCAACACTTCCCTCAACACACAACACACCTGGATGGGGGCTACAACACACACACACACACATACACACACACACACACACACATACACACGCACGCGCGCTACACTCTGCGGCTTTCACACTGACGGTTTCAATATGCGGAAGAGGAGGAGAGAAACAAAACTAGCTCTAGGTTTTTTTTTTTAAGTGTAACGAGGGGAAAAAGTTTAAAGAACAACTGAGAAGAGGTAAATGTGGAGAGAGAGAGAGAGAGAGAGAGAGAGAGAGAGAGAGAGAGAACTCCTCTGTGATACAGCTTCTGAGTGTAATGATAGTTTGTGTGATATTTTATGTGGTACTTTTATGTGATAGTTTATATCTTTATTATAAAGTTCTCATACTTTTCAACCTTCAAATGTTTATAATCTTTATCATAAAGTTCTTATACTATATAACCTTCAATTGTTTATAATGTTTATTATAAAATTCTTCTACGTTTAACCTTCAATTGAGCTTCAAGCCATAAAGAATTTAATTTAGTATCATATATGCAATTTGACGATAAAGATATACGCATATAGTGCAAGTATAAGGACTCGAACAAGGGTGGGGTACCCGTGTGAATCATGGTCATCAACGCCAACCACACCAAACTGAAGCCCATGTGTGAAATAACCCACACGTACAGTTTCAGGAAGGACATTACCTAGCATATGAGACGCACACTTATTTTCGAAGGAAATATTCAGCACAAAATCCTTCAGTTCATACTAAGCATCTGAAATTTCCTCTTCTCATCATCAAACCATTCGTTTAGCAGACTCAGACCAGATCTCTTCCTAAATCTGCGACACAAATATGTTGTCTCTGCCAAATCCACGACGGTCCTTACTGATCAATGATGCTCTGTTACCTGGTATGATCTCCTGGGACTGGCCTAATTTCTAGTACGTAGTGACAGGTACGATTTACACGAGTTTCATTTGTACACCATTTACTGGGGACACATAACCTATGTACATGTAAGAAAAGGTGTATATAATATGGTATACAGATGATACATGTGTGGGAGGTAAGTTGCTAGAAGCAGTGAAAAGTTTTTATCGAGGATGTAAGGCATGTGTACGAGTAGGAAGAGAGGAAAGTGATTGGTTCCCAGTGAATGTTGGTTTGCGGCAGGGGTGTGTGATGCCTCCATGGTTGTTAAATTTGTTTATGGATGGGGCTGTTAGGGAGGTGAATGCAAGAGTTTTGGATGGAGGGGCAAGTATGCAGCCTGTTGTGGATGAGTGGGCTTGGGAAGTGAGAGAGTTGTTGTTTGCTGATGATACAGCGCTGGTGGCTGATTCGGGTGAGAAACTACAGAAGTTGGTGACTGAGTTTGGTAAAGTGTGTGAAAAAAATACCCTGAGAGTAAATGTGAATAAGAACAAGGTTATTAGGTACAGTAGGGGTGAGGGACAAGTTAACTGGGAGGTAAGAAAAACTGGAGGAAGTGAAGTGTTTTAGATATCTGGGAGTGGACTTAGCAGCGGATGGAACCATGGAAGCGGAAGTGACTCACAGGGTGGGGAAGGGGGTGAAGGTTCTGGGAGCGTTGAAGAATGTGTGGAAGACGAGAAAGTTATCTTGGAGAGCAAAAACGGGCATGCTTGAAGGAATAGTGGTTCCAACAATATTATAGGGTTGCGAAGCATGGGCTATAGATAGGGTTGTGCAGAAGAGGGTGAATGTGTTGGAAATGAAAGGTTGGAGGACAAAAAGTGGCGTGAGGTGGTTTGATCGAGTAAGTAATGAAAGGGTATGAGAGATGTGTGGTAATAAAAAGAGTGTGGGTGAGAGAGCAGAAGAGAGTGTATTGAAATGGTATGGTCACAGGGAGAGAATGAGTGAGGAAAGATTGACAAAGAGGATATATGTGTCAGAGGTGTAGAGGGAACGAGAAGTGGGAGACCAAACTGGAGGTGGAAGGATGGAGTGAAGAAGATTTTGAGCGATCGGGGCCTGAACATACAGGAGGGTGCTATTTCATGTGTGGAAGGGTAGCGACGAGAATTAATGAAGGCAGCAAGTATGAGTATGTACATGTGCATATATATATATATATATATATATATATATATATATGGCGTCGACGAGGAGGAGCAGCTCCACGTCGTACCCCGGCTCCGCCGTCACCTCCTCCGCCATGCAACGCTTTAGTTTTACCCATTTCTCCGGCGAAAGTGATTCGTGAGTGATCGATCGCGATATCTACCCTTGTTTAACGACATATTGGGACTTGCTGTGACGAATAAGTAAGGACGAGAGAGTTGCTGTTAAGAAGAACGAGTGATTGGTTTCGGCCGGCTTGCACGCTGCCCCCTCCTCCGCCAGCACCCGTGGCCTGTTGCTTCTCCTACCCTCCACAATAAGTCTCAAGCTGGTGAGGTTGTAAGCTCCCTTCCGACTTCGTCAGGAGCTTGTGGATGAGCCTGAGGAAATCGAAGTAGCTTCGAAGTGCACCTAAGGACGTGGACGAGGAGATCGCCGCCATTGACCTGACCGACCCTGCAAGGACATGGTCACACCCATCGACAACGGTAACCTCCAGAAGACCGATTTCGACGATGAAGGCCTGCACTGTGGCTGAGAGATTGACTTGAGGAGGCAGAAGTGATATTGTGACTGTGATTGTGTCAGCGTCGCGTCGCCTCGCCGCAGTGTATCGAGACAGACTTCCCCAGAACTTTTAAAGGGGAAGTAAATGTTTATAGTTGTGTTAATGGAGTGATAGTTTTCATGCATGGTGTTTTTGACAAGAAAATAGTGAAGTTGGAGAAAAATGTAGCTTAGACATTGAAGCTTATTGATACAGTGGTGAAATTGATGAGAACTGCTATTGACGTTTGTGTGAATAAATTGTACATTTCCTTTTCCATAGCCAGAGGTTGAACCATTATGTGACATTCATTTTTTCATTCATTTCAAGCTAAAAGTTTGTTTTATAAATTGTTTCTTACATTTTTCATATGTATATATATGTATGTGTGTGTGTGTGTATGTGCGTATGTATGTGTATGTGTGTGTGTGTGTATATGTATATATATATGTATATTATCCCTGGGGATAGGGGTGAAAGAATACTTCCCACGTATTCCTCGCGTGTCGTAGAAAGCGACTAGAGGGGACGGGAGCGGGGGGCCGGAAATCCTCCCCTCCTTGTATTAACTTTCTAAAATGGGAAACAGAAGAAGGAGTCACGCGGGGAGTGATCATCCTCCTCGAAGGCTCAGAGTGGGATGCCTAAATGTGTGTGGATGTAACCAAGATGTGAAAAAAGGAGAGATAGGTAGTATGTTTGAGGAAAGGAACCTGGATGTTTTGGCTCTGAGTGAAACGAAGCTCAAGGGTAAAGGGGAAGAGTGGTTTGGAAATGTCTGGGGAGTGAAGTCAGGGGTTAGTGAGAGGACAAGAGCAAGGGAAGGAGTAGCAATACTCCTGAAACAGGAGTTGTGGGAGTATGTGATAGAATGCAAGAAAGTAAATTCTCGATTAATATGGGTAAAACTGAAAGTTGATGGAGAGAGGTGGGTGATTATTGGTGCATATGCACCTGGGCATGAGAAGAAAGATCATGAGAGGCAAGTGTTTTGGGAGCAGCTAAATGAGTGTGTTAGCGGTTTTGATGCACGAGACCGGGTTATAGTGATGGGTGATTTGAATGCAAAGGTGAGTAATGTGGCAGTTGAGGGAATAATTGGTATGCATGGGGTGTTCAGTGTTGTAAATGGAAATGGTGAAGAGCTTGTAGATTTATGTGCTGAAAAAGGACTGATGATTGGGAATACCTGGTTTAAAAAGCGAGATATACATAAGTATACTTATGTAAGTAGGAGAGATGGCCAGAGAGCGTTATTGGATTACGTGTTAATTGACAGGCGCGCGAAAGAGAGACTTTTGGATGTTAATGTGCTGAGAGGTGCAACTGGAGGGATGTCTGATCATTATCTTGTGGAGGCTAAGGTGAAGATTAGTATGGGTTTTCAGAAAAGAGGAGTGAATGTTGGGGTGAAGAAGGTGGTGAGAGTAAGTGAGCTTGGGAAGGAGACCTGTGTGGGGAAGTACCAGGAGAGACTGTGTACAGAATGGAAAAAGGTGAGAACAATGGAAGTAAGGGGAGTGGGGGAGGAATGGGATGTATTTAGGGAATCAGTGATGGATTGCGCAAAAGATGCTTGTGGCATGAGAAGAGTGGGAGGTGGGCTGTTTAGAAAGGGTAGTGAGTGGTGGGATGAAGAAGTAAGAGTATTAGTGAAAGAGAAGAGAGAGGCATTTGGACGATTTTTGCAGGGAAAAAATGCAATTGAGTGGGAGAAGTATAAAAGAAAGAGACAGGAGGTCAAGAGAAAGGTGCAAGAGGTGAAAAAAAGGGCAAATGAGAGTTGGGGTGAGAGACTATCAGTAAATTTTAGGGAGAATAAAAAGATGTTCTGGAAGGAGGTAAATAGGGTGCGTAAGACAAGGGAGCAAATGGGAACTTCAGTGAAGGGCGCAAATGGGGAGGTGATAACAAGTAGCGGTGATGTGAGAAGGAGATGGAATGAGTATTTTGAAGGTTTGTTGAATGTGTCTGATGACAGAGTGGCAGATATAGGGTGTTTTGGTCGAGGTGGTGTGCAAAGTGAGAGGGTTAGGGAAAATGATTTGGTAAACAGAGAAGAGGTAGTAAAAGCTTTGCGGAAGATGAAAGCCGGCAAGGCAGCAGGTTTGGATGGTATTGCAGTGGAATTTATTAAAAAAGGGGGTGACTGTATTGTTGACTGGTTGGTAAGGTTATTTAATGTATGTATGACTCATGGTGAGGTGCCTGAGGATTGGCGGAATGCGTGCATAGTGCCATTGTACAAAGGCAAAGGGGATAAGAGTGAGTGCTCAAATTACAGAGGTATAAGTTTGTTGAGTATTCCTGGTAAATTATATGGGAGGGTATTGATCGAGAGGGTGAAGGCATGTACAGAGCATCAGATTGGGGAAGAGCAGTGCGGTTTCAGAAGTGGTAGAGGATGTGTGGATCAGGTGTTTGCTTTGAAGAATGTATGTGAGAAATACTTAGAAAAGCAAATGGATTTGTATGTAGCATTTATGGATCTGGAGAAGGCATATGATAGAGTTGATAGAGATGCTCTGTGGAAGGTATTAAGAATATATGGTGTGGGAGGCAAGTTGTTAGAAGCAGTGAAAAGTTTTTATCGAGGATGTAAGGCATGTGTACGTGTAGGAAGAGAGGAAAGTGATTGGTTCTCAGTGAATGTAGGTTTGCGGCAGGGGTGTGTGATGTCTCCATGGTTGTTTAATTTGTTTATGGATGGGGTTGTAAGGGAGGTAAATGCAAGAGTCCTGGAAAGAGGGGCAAGTATGAAGTCTGTTGGGGATGAGAGAGCTTGGGAAGTGAGTCAGTTGTTGTTCGCTGATGATACAGCGCTGGTGGCTGATTCATGTGAGAAACTGCAGAAGCTGGTGACTGAGTTTGGTAAAGTGTGTGGAAGAAGAAAGTTGAGAGTAAATGTGAATAAGAGCAAGGTTATTAGGTACAGTAGGGGTGAGGGTCAAGTCAATTGGGAGGTGAGTTTGAATGGAGAAAAACTGGAGGAAGTGAAGTGTTTTAGATATCTGGGAGTGGATCTGTCAGCGGATGGAACCATGGAAGCGGAAGTGGATCATAGGATGGGGGAGGGGGCGAAAATTTTGGGAGCCTTGAAAAATGTGTGGAAGTCGAGAACATTATCTCGGAAAGCGAAAATGGGTATGTTTGAGGGAATAGTGGTTCCAACAATGTTGTATGGTTGCGAGGCGTGGGCTATGGATAGAGATGTGCGCAGGAGGATGGATGTGCTGGAAATGAGATGTTTGAGGACAATGTGTGGTGTGAGGTGGTTTGATCGAGTAAGTAACGTAAGGGTAAGAGAGATGTGTGGAAATAAAAAGAGCGTGGTTGAGAGAGCAGAAGAGGGTGTTTTGAAATGGTTTGGGCACATGGAGAGAATGAGTGAGGAGAGATTGACCAAGAGGATATATGTGTCGGAGGTGGAGGGAACGAGGAGAAGAGGGAGACCAAATTGGAGGTGGAAAGATGGAGTGAAAAAGATTTTGTGTGATCGGGGCCTGAACATGCAGGAGGGTGAAAGGAGGGCAAGGAATAGAGTGAATTGGAGTCATGTGGTATACAGGGGTTGACGTGCTGTCAGTGGATTGAATCAAGGCATGTGAAGCGTCTGGGGTAAACCATGGAAAGCTGTGTAGGTATGTATATTTGCGTGTGTGGACGTGTGTATGTACATGTGTATGGGGGGGGGGGGGGGTTGGGCCATTTCTTTCGTCTGTTTCCTTGCGCTACCTCGCAAACGCGGGAGACAGCGACAAAGTATAAAAAAAAAAAAAAAAAAAAAAAATATATATATATATATATATATATATATATATATATATATATATATGTCTATGTATGTATACGTTGAAATGTACAGGTATGTATATGTGCGTATGTGGGCGTTTATGTATATGTATATATACGTTGAAATGTATAGGTATGTATATGTGTGCGTGTAGGCGTTTATGTATATACATGTGTATTGTGGGTGGGTTGGGCCATTCTTTCGTCTGTTTCCTTGCGCTAACTCGCTGACGAGGGAGACAGCGACTAATACACACACACACACACACACACACACACACACACACATATATATATATATATATATATATATATATATATATATATATATATATATATATATATATTCTATTCATCCATACATATTCGCCATTTTCCACATTAGCAAGGTAGCGTCAACAACAGAGGACTGAGTCTTAGAGGAAAAAAAATCGTCACTTGGTCCCTTCTCTGTTACTTCTTTTGGAAAAGTAAAAACTGGAGGGGAGGAATGTCCAGCCCCCCGCTCCCACCCGTTTTAGTCTCCTTCTACGACACGCATGGAATACGTGGGAAGTATTCTTTCTCCCCTATCCCGAGCGATATATATATATATATATATATATATATATATATATATATATATATATATATAAAAGACAGTTGAACATGAGCGTAAACGTTTCCTCCAGTAATACACAAATAATAAACACACACAGAGGGACAGGAGAGCAAACATCCACACAATTAAATCAACACGCTCACATAAGTGGAACTAAAGCCAAAAGCAAATGCATAAACGCACAAGTACGAGCAATCACCACAGACACACACAGGCACACACAGTTTCCTTCAAGCACTCTAATTCTTATATTCACATACCAAATGAATGGCTTGCATAAACCTCGTCATATAAAAAACAAGTTTCACTGCGTTCCGCAGGTCTCTCTCTCTCTCTCTCTCTCTCTCTCTCTCTCTCTCTCTCTCTCTCTCTCTCTCTCTCTCTCTCTCCGTGTGTGTGTGTGTGTGTTCAGGCAGCCACCGACTAGGAGACCGCCTGGGTATCAGAAAGGCTGGTGACGGCTGCTGCTGCTGTTGCTGCTGCCACAGTAGTAACCCAACACATCAGTGGCTGTCAATTTTCACTCCTTTCAGCCCTCAAAACATACAGTCTCCCCATCTTGCACACGACACCAGACAACGCATGCATCCCACACGACTCCGTGCTTCACTGCCTTACGTATTCCCCCGCGGTGAGCGCGACGTGCTTGCCTTTGCAAAAATCTACTCTTAAGTACACGCAATTAAGGACTCTCTCTCTCTCTCTCTCTCTCTCTCTCTCTCTCTCTCTCTCTCTCTCTCTCTCTCTCTCTCTCTCTCTCGGGCCAAACCCCTTACGGCCCCATCTTAACCCTCCCCACCCCGGGTCACGGCCCAGCATTTTGCAGCAGCCGTGAGATCCCTGCCACATCTCCTGTCCTCACTAGGTAGACGCCGAGCCCACCTCCTCATCTCCCACCAGTGAGAGGACATAATGAGACGGCACACACACACACACACAGAGAGAGAGAGAGAGAGAGAGAGAGAGAGAGAGAGAGAGAGAGAGAGAGAGAGAGAGAGAGAGAGAGAGAGAGAGAGAGATCTAGGTATCTTCAAAGACGACATTCTGCCATTGGACAAGGCTAACGCGTAAATCTCACTGCACGTCATGCTTGATTAACAACATTGTTTTCTTGTTTTCACCGTTACCGCCGTGACGGCGTGACTGTCACCCCGAGGTTCATATGGAGTAAACGTCGACCATTTATCTACGTTTAATTTCAACGTCCTTGTGCTACTTTTGAAGCAGATTGCCTACTTCACTTGGCGATACGCTGAACAGACTTACCATCTTTCTTTCTCGCCGGGAACTCTCATATATTTTCGCTTGATATGTCTTTTTTTTGTTATTCTTCAATGTATTGTTGCTTGAGTTTGTCCTTTTCTTCCTGGCTGAGACGCTGTCAGTCAAGTACACTGTTATTACGTATCTCGAATTTGTTGCCGTGCCTAGATTATCACATATATCATCCTCCCTCTGAGCGGTAAAGGCCTTACAACTGCTCATGGCAGTAAAGAAGACTGCAAACTTGCGGTACGCATGAAAAGAGAGAGAGCAACTTAAAACACTCCAGGTCCAAGACGCTTCAACACCTCACCTACAGTCATGAGAAACGCCACGGGATGCCAAATGGAGACGACTAAGCGTGTCCTGGACAAGTGTGTAGATGGGGCCCCTCCTTCTACAGGAATGTGTAGATGAGGGGCCCTTATCCCACGGGAATGTGTAGGTGGGGTCCCCCCCCCCCCCCCCCTCCCACGGGAATGTGTAAATGTGGCCGCCCTACCACATGAGAAAGTGTGGGTGTGGCCAAAGTATTCACAAAATGTACCTGACCAATCAGATTGTGGGGGTCAAGTGTGTCTTAGGTCTGCGGCTCCCAGGACCTTGGTCGACCAAAGGCTCAAACCAGTACTCTGGTCCCATCCAAGGCTGAGGGGGTTGCAGACCCGCAAATACTACTTCAGATGAACTTCAGCTTTAGATATGCTCCTATCCTTTACCTTCCCTCGTAACTTGTTCCTAAATTCGCCTTAACTTACCTACGTATTACTGCATACTTCGTCCACGACCAAACAACGCAGCAGGGACCAGTGTTGCTTCACTGGGACACACTGAGTATCCTCTGCACCAGCTTTCTGTCCCTCGTAGTGACCATTCTCACCATCCTGCCCTGCATGGCCTCACTCAACACCGCTACAGTATTCATGTGCTGACTTAATCCACGTTCCTCGTCCATGATGCCTTACTTAGACCTCTGACGTTTGTTTCACTGTCTATAACTTTCTAAGAAGGACCTTTTAAATGGCGTCAATAATACACTTCTCATCGTTCTATGGCTTATTCGTTCACACTTTGTCGTCATTAAGTGCCATTAAGTTCTCGTCTAAACATTGTGAATGATGTTCAATAAGCACTGTGTCTAATTACACTGTTCTGGTCTAGGATTTGCCTCATGTGTAGCTTCATCGCCTCTGTTTCGATCACCTCCGTCTTTAAGTTGGCCTATAGCTGCGCATCACTCGTACAGCACTCTCATCATACTTCATCCTTCCTTTAATGCATGAATTAATGATGATTTACATTCGTGAATTAGCATCTTCCTAATTTCCTCCCACTATCAATCTCACGTTATTCTTTTTTCTTTGCGTAATTCATCACGTGGATTCTGTTCCATGCTCCGTATTATTTCTTTTTCTCCTCATTCAGTCACTGTTCTGTTCTACGATATAATCTAGTAATTCAGGCAACAATTCTTATTCTGTTCTTGTAGCTCTTCATCAACTCTACGTATTGCAGACATTTTTATCTCATTCCATTCTCTCTTCTTATTTGATTCATCGCTTTCCATCTCTCGAAATAACTCGCTTTACAATACCCTTCTTTAGATTCTCACAAACCACAGTTATATTTCTCTTTGTGCATCATTTCTATTGACTTCATTCTACTTTACGTTTACAGATCGATCAGTTCCTCTCACTCCACAAACCTTAACACGGAGCAGAAGTACAACTCACTAAGTCCGCCACCCTCCTCTGCCTTCGACTTATCATAACCACCTTCGTCCTATTTCTACACTGTAGTGTGTAGTTACTTCAACCACACTTGTGATATAAAAAGCTTACTTTACAACCGACGTGGCCTGTGGCGTGTGCCATAACATTTGTGGAGAGGAAGTCGGTCGTGTTGTTCTTGTTCGTTTGGCCTAAATCAGCCTCAGTGAATGTCTCACACAAGTGGGTCATTACCTCTCATCATTGTTTTCCTTTTCATCAGCTGGTCCATCACTTACTGTTTTGTATACCTACACCTACAGCCGGTGTGAGCTCTTTCCTCCCATTCTAGTTAATGGAAGGTGAAAGTCTCGTCTCCTGAGTATATCAACATCGGTTCATATTCGTCTTTTTAATAACGTCTTTCAAAGGAATTCTTCTATTTCAGTTTTAGGTCGTCTTTCTTTGTTGTCCTCATGGCTACGGTGGTCAGCGCTATCAGTCGACACATCCCATGGATTATTTTCATTTAACTGCATTACTTATTGAAAAACTATTTACATAGACGCCTACACACACACACACACACACACACACCCTCGTGTCGTCTTATCTCTTGGCCACTCAGTGGGTTTCATGTTGTTCTATGTCTGTTTCTTTGTAAATTCTCTTATTGTCATGTTTCTGTCAAGATGATAAACATTATATTATTTTCTTCTGTATATTCACTGCAGAAGTTAATTCTCAGTCTGAAGGTTTTAGTTAATAAGATTTATTCATTCTCATATACATTACTTTCCATAAATATATTAACTTTTATTTTTTTTCTCTTTTTACTGATTTTGATTTTTTGATGGCCTTCATTCGCTGCAGTCTGGTGTCTATATATAGGCTATCTTGTCTGATCTTATCAGGTTCTCTGCCAAGTAATTTCCATCATTTCCATTCAAACTGGTTTGGATTCGTGGTGGTTCTATATCTCCTCTCCTGCGGGTCTTGGTCCTTGCAAACACCTGATTTACTTTCATCGGTTCTATCCATTCTGTTCTTATATTAATTTCTCATATTATCTTATGTCTTTTCCCCATCTTTGTCTAATTTCACTATCAACCCTTATCCACACCAGTAACGTAGTAGATAAGTAAATATACCTCATACTATTTGCGTTGAGGTCTACCTCATACTATTTGTGTTGTGACCTACCTTATACTATTTGTGATCTACCTTATACCATTTGTGACCTACCTTATACCATTTGTGATCTACCTTATACCATTTGTGATCTACCTTATACCATTTGTGATCTACCTTATACCATTTGTGATCCACCTTATACCATTTGTATTGTGATCTACCTTATACCATTTGTGATCTACCTTATACCATTTGTGATCTACCTTATACCATTTGTGATCTACCTTATATCATTTGTGATCTACCTTATACCATTTGTGATCCACCTTATACCATTTGTATTGTGATCTACCTTATACCATTTGTATTGTGATCTACCTTATACCATTTGTGATCTACCTTATACCATTTGTGATCTACCTTATACCATTTGTGATCTACCTTATACCATGTGTTGTGATCCACCTTGTGGCATTTGTGTTATGACCAACCTTCTACCATTTCCTGAGACAATTATGGACTAAATTCTGTGCTTTAGAATGAGATTTTCGTACAGTATTCCTCTTTAGAACTTATGGGGGACGCACTGTCTGCTACATTCTATTCCAAGAATTTTTTCTGTGTTTGCGTGTCTCAAGCATCCTGGCTTTTGCATAATCAAGGGCGTCTACAATACCCGGGTGGCGACCACTCGTGAACCTAGCGACTTCCACACATTTGGCTGGGTTGGCTGAGGACATGGTGACATCATTAGCTATTTCCATAAATGCGGTAGGCTAGGTACAGGAGACCATGTGTAGGTAAACATGACACTGGGCAGTCGTACACCAGGCACCCTTGATAACGAGGAGAGAGAGAGAGAGAGAGAGAGAGAGAGAGAGAGAGAGAGAGAGAGAGAGAGAGAGAGAGAGAGAGAGAGAGAGAGTACCGTATTACCTTTAGTAACGTAATGTTATCTTTAGTAACTCTATCAAACATATAAAGTCTTTGTGATTCTCTTTTCGTTCACTTCGAAACGTTTGTTAACTTGGTATTTTCTGACGCTATACATTGTGCAGTAACCCCCAGCCCTTCACACACTCTCTCTCTCTCTCTCTCTCTCTCTCTCTCTCTCTCTCTCTCTCTCTCTCTCTCTCTCTCTCTCTCTCTCGTCGACTTAATCATGTTTGTTGTTCTGTCACAATGTCTTGGTCTGCAGCCACCGCATAACGGCTCACGTTATTCTAGCGAGCGTAACGCACCTTTACGTCCTGGTCACCTGGTGTAAGTCCAGCACACAGTTTTATTCTTTCCTTTTTAACTTTTTTAATCACTCGTGTTCTGACATAATTTCTTTTTTTTTTTTCAACTGTTCAATTCTCTATTTCACCTTAATTCTGTCGTGCCTTCGATGTAGTGGTACTGCTACCGCTCATTCACTTTTGTATAAACTCTTGAAGGCTACTGAATTAATGTATTTTCTTCTTTTTCATGTTCTGCAATACGTGATTTGATGCTGTATTTTTTCCCGTATTTCTGATGAATTTGAGAGAAGAGAAAAGAGAGAGAGAGAGAGAGAGAGAGAGAGAGAGAGAGAGAGAGAGAGAGAGAGAGAGAGAGAGAGAGATGAATGATACTCTTTACTTAAAAGAAAAAAAGAAAATTGCGAGCACAGACACAATATATGAAGTGCAGCAACTCCCTCCACGAACTGTGGAGGTAATTACAAATGGGTTATTACACACAAATAGTAATCGCGCGCGCGCACACACACACACACACACACACACACACACACACACACACGGAGTCTCGTATATTTACCTATGTGTATACTACGTGGAGGGGGTTTCACACTCGTGAACATTCTATACCACAGAATAACCTTTCAACTTTCTGTGTGCTGTCTTTATTGACCACCTCCATATTCTGTTTATTCCATTCATCCATCCAACACTTTTGTATTATAAAAGTACTTGTTTACATCTTTTTTTTTCAACAATATCCTTGCTTAATTTCATGCTATGTCCTCTGGTTGTTCTATTCCTACATCTTTCGAACCAATCTAGTTTAAAAACATGTGTGTGTGTGTGTGTGTGTGTGTGTGTGTGTGTGTGTGTGTGTACAGCTATGATACAGTATTTGTGCAACGTTAGAAAACGGGGTAACGTTATTATAAGACTCAAACCATAACAGACAAACAGTAATCATAACACATTAACCCAAACCGCAGAGCATCACATTCAAACGCATAAGCAGACGTCCACACAAACAACAAATACAAAAACATAAACAAAAAAAAAAATCCCAATCGTCCCACAGATTAGGGAGTGTCACCTCATCATGTACAAAAGGATTGCATTCTACGACATGGTTTGAGTTGCGCATATATATATATATAAATATATATATATATATATATATATATATATATATATATATATATATATATATATATATATATATATATGGAAAAGGCATATGATAGAGTTGATAGAGATGCTCTGTGGAAGGTATTAAGAATATATGGTGTGGGAGGCAAGTTGTTAGAAGCAGTGAAAAGTTTTTATCGAGGATGTAAGGCATGTGTACGTGTAGGAAGAGAGGAAAGTGATTGGTTCTCAGTGAATGTAGGTTTGCGGCAGGGGTGTGTGATGTCTCCATGGTTGTTTAATTTGTTTATGGATGGGGTTGTTAGGGACGTGAATGCAAGAGTTTTGGAAAGAGGGGCAAGTAGGAAGTCTGTTGGGGATGAGAGAGCTTGGGAAGTGAGTCAGTTGTTGTTCGCTGATGATACAGCGCTGGTGGCTGATTCATGTGAGAAACTGCAGAAGCTGGTGACTGAGTTTGGTAAAGTGTGTGAAAGAAGAAAGTTAAGAGTAAATGTGAATAAGAGCAAGGTTATTAGGTACAGTAGGGTTGGGGGTCAAGTCAATTGGGAGATAAGTTTGAATGGAGAAAAACTGGAGGAAGTAAAGTGTTTTAGATATCTGGGAGTGGATCTGGCAGCGGATGGAACCATGGAAGCGGAAGTGGATCATAGGGTGGGGGAAGGGGCGAAAATTCTGGGAGCCTTGAAGAATGTGTGGAAGTCGAGAACATTATCTCGGAAAGCAAAAATGGGTATGTTTGAAGGAATAGTGGTTCCAACAATGTTGTATGGCTGCGAGGCGTGGGCTATGGATAGAGTTGTGCGCAGGAGGATGGATGTGCTGGAAATGAGATGTTTGAGGACAATGTGTGGTGTGAGGTGGTTTGATCGAGTAAGTAACGTAAGGGTAAGAGAGATGTGTGGAAATAAAAAGAGCGTGGTTGAGAGAGCAGAAGAGGGTGTTTTGAAATGGTTTGGGCACATGGAGAGAATGAGTGAGGAAAGGTTGACCAAGAGGATATATGTGTCGGAGGTGGAAGGAACGAGGAGAAGTGGGAGACCAAATTGGAGGTGGAGAGATGGAGTGAAAAAGATTTTGAGTGATAGGGGCCTGAACATGCAGGAGGGTGAAAGGAGGGCAAGCAATAGAGTGAAATGGATCGATGTGGTATACCGGGGTTGACGTGCTGTCAGTGGATTGAATCAGGGCATGTGAAGCGTCTGGGGTAAACCATGGAAAGCTGTGTAGGTATGTATATTTTGCGTGTGTGGACGTGTATGTATATACATGTGTATGGGGGGGGTTGGGCCATTTCTTTCGTCTGTTTCCTTGCGCTACCTCGCAAACGCGGGAGACAGCGACAAAGCAAAAAAAAAAAAAAAAATCTCTTTCTAAGAACCATTTCTCTCCCTTATATATTCTCCCTATATCTCTTTCTAAGAACCATTGTCTCCCTTATAATTCTCCCTATATCTCTTTCTAAGAACCATTCGTTTCCCATATATATTCTCCCTATATCTTTTTCTAAGAACCATTTCTCTCCCTTTACTCCATTTCGGAACACCACAATTCAACCACCTTGTAGTTATAAGATCATGCTGGGCATAACCATCTCCCCCACTTTGCCTTGGAAACCTTTACAATAATCATCAACAGCACAGCTTGAATGCTAAAACCCGGGAGTGATGTATAGGAAGAGTAAATCTTGTTCTTGTGAGCGGGTGTTACACAGCTACTGGGGTTAGGTTTGCTCGAGTATGGAATACTGCGTACATATGTATGGGAAGGATCATCCCCCTAGTTGTCCATTAACTACAGCCCAATCACAAGTATTCCGTGTCATCACCTCTCTTCAACCCTCCACTCCCATACCCCGCCATGCTGCTGCTGCTGCTCTCTCTCTCTCTCTCTCTCTCTCTCTCTCTCTCTCTCTCTCTCTCTCTCTCTCTCTCTCTCTCTCTCTCTTCTACAAGTATCATTTTGGCTAATGTTCTCGTGAACCTCCTGAAACATAAGTTATACGTGGGAATTGTCCAATAAATCATATACCTAAAATCGAGAAGCCGCCAACTTGTCGAAATAGGTCGCGAATACATCACTTGGGACTGACAAATGGTGAATGCGTCTCCATCTGACGCTCGAACCCTCATGTGATGACTCGGTCGTGGGCCTTCCTCCATCCTCCGTCTTCACTATGCAGACGCTGGCCCCACTCCTTGCATCTCCCACTCTCTACATCATGACCCTCGTAGCGTTTTCATCCAGCGATTTGTCCTGGGACCATCAGGTTAACGCACAGGTAACGTGTTCACAGCCAAAGCCACCGTGGGGCGGGAGAAACAGGAGGAGCACCTGGTAGCTGCAGGCTCCCTCCCTCCCTCTGCCTGTGTAGACATCATCTTAGAATCAATGTCTTTCGGTAACTGTACACTTCCCACCCAGATATCATGATACCCTTAACTATTACCGCCCTTGTGGCGTGATGGAACAGGTGCGTGGGTACAGTTACCGATATCCGGCCCAGTGTCACCCGGGTCTCGACAAACGAAGTAGTGAGGGGGCCACGCCAAGCGCTGCGGCATGCACGAGTCTCGAGATAAAACGGATCGGAGGACGTAATGTGCAACCTCACCCACGTCCTCAGAGGTGATTTCCACCACCTGTGGGTTATCATTCTAGGTCATCATCACGCCAAATGGACTCCCTCGGTGTAGCGGTTAGCGTTCCTGACCGAGCGCATAGGTTCGCATCATGGTTTAAGGCAATCAGTCCACAGTCAACCCAGCTGTTCATGAGCCGCTAGAGGTTGGCCTATAAAATGGGTACCTGGATCATAGGGTGGGGGAGGGGGCGAAAATTCTGGGGGCCTTGAAGAATGTGTGGAAGTCGAGAACATTATCTCGGAAAGCAAAAATGGGTATGTTTGAAGGAATAGTGGTTCCAACAATGTTGTATGGTTGCGAGGCGTGGGCTATGGATAGAGTTGTGCGCAGGAGGATGGATGTGCTGGAAATGAGATGTTTGAGGACAATGTGTGGTGTGAGGTGGTTTGATCGAGTGAGTTACGTAAGGGTAAGAGAGATGTGTGGAAATAAAAAGAGCGTGGTTGAGAGAGCAGAAGAGGGTGTTTTGAAGTGGTTTGGGCACATGGAGAGGATGAGTGAGGAAAGATTGACCAAGAGGATATATGTGTCGGAGGTGGAGGGAACGAGGAGAAGAGGGAGACCAAATTGGAGGTGGAAAGATGGAGTGAAAAAGATTTTGTGTGATCGGGGCCTGAACATGCAGGAGGGTGAAAGGAGGGCAAGGAATAGAGTGAATTGGAGCGATGTGGTATACCGGGGTTGACGTGCTGTCAGTGGATTGAATCAAGGCATGTGAAGCGTCTGGGGTAAGCCATGGAAAGCTGTGTAGGTATGTATATTTGCGTGTGTGGACGTATGTATATACATGTGTATGGGGGGGGTTGGGCCATTTCTTTCGTCTGTTTCCTTGCGCTACCTCGCAAACGCGGGAGACAGCGACAAAGTATAATAAAAAAAAAAAAAATATATATATATATATATATATATATATATATATATATATATATATATATATATATCTTTTTTTTTTAAACTATTTGCCATTTCCCGCGTTAGCGAGGTAGCAATAAGAACAGAGGACTGGGCCTTTGAGGGAATACCCTCACCTGGCCCAATTCTCTGTTCCTTCTTTTGGAAAATTAAAAAAAAAACGAGAGGGGAGGATTTCCAGCCCCCCGCTCCCTCCCCTTTTAGTCGCCTTCTACGACACGCAGGGAATACGTGGGAAGTATTCTTAATCCCTTATCCCCAGGGATAATATATATATATATATATATATATATATATATATATATATATATATATATATATATATATATATAGATAGATAGATAGATAGATAGATAGATAGATAGATAATTGGATATTGGTAGATAGATAGACAGATATAGCTGGCGTTAATGGGATGGCCTTAATTAGGGCCTGGGCTGCCCGTGCCGTCTCAACTAACATAAAAAAAATCCGGGTACAACCTATCGGTCAGCTGACGTCAATGACTTACGACACATTGGGTAGAGACGGGAAAAACATGTGGCGAAAGCTGGGTACCCGGCCGAGCGTGTCATTAGTCCTCGCCAGGGGAGGTGCCCGCGGGGACGGTGCAAGGGTGGAGGTGGGTGGGAGGTGGTGACCACCTAGGCCTACTGGAATGCGCTCGCCGTGATTCTGATTCTTGCCGCAGGGCGGCTTACTCTGACGTGCACTCCTACCCAATCCTGTTGGGCGGCGGCGCAAGAGAGACAGCGTCTCCTGAGAAGAATGCCGTTATCTCCTGCATGATAACCCGTGCCGTGGCCGGAGAGGGAGACAGCCGGGGCGAGTGTGTGTCTTGCGTCGAGGTGACGAGAGACGGCGGCGCCGCGTTGACGAGCGAGGCCACCACCGTGCCCTACTGTCTCTGGTGCCCTCTGGATTCCACACCACATCCACCAACTGCCGGCATCTGTGTCTTTATCACCGAGGGCAGTGCAGCCCTGACTCGCAGCTCAGCCGTGGGAGAACCAGAGCGCCAGCTGATGAGTGGATATGGCCGGGTCTTCTTGCCTGCTGTGCTCCTCCCCTACCCTGGAGACCGGCAGAGCTGTGTACTGTCACCAGTGATTGATGCCGACTTGTTGGTGGGGGAGATTCATGAGGGTAAGATGCCACTTGCATCACCTGCGGATATCCAGCAGGTGAATCCAACCGCCAGATCAGAGCAACGTCAGTTCAGTCTAATGAACTAGGAAAAAACAAGTATCGTCAGTTCAGAATCTTTTTATAGAAGTCTTTGATAATGGGGATAAGGCAGGTGGTTATTCTTTGTTTTAAAATAAGTAGCTATGAACTGGCATACTGATTCGACTTCCGAACTGATGTGGCCAAGCAGTGTTTAAACGAGATA